>NC_090735.1:99308308-99310808 GCF_036898095.1 Palaemon carinicauda
CCAAGGCATGTTGAAAGCTTGCCAGACATGTATTTTAACGGAACTAAGCTTGAGTGGGTCTCCAGTGTCAGGTACTTGGGCATCGTTATTGATAAGAAGTTAAGTTTTACTCTGCAATCAGCTGAAGTTTTTAGGAAATTAAGCAAATTTCAAGGTGTTTTTTATCCACTTTCCTCACTTGTGCCTCAGTCAGCTCTTATGACCATGTATTACTCCTTGGTGTACCCTATAATAATACAAAATGTTATCATTTGGGGTGGTGTTCCTGAGATAAACCTCCATAACATTAAAACCTCTCTCAATAAAATACTAAGGAACATTCTAAAGGTTAAGCACGACGAGAATAATGTACCTTTGATGAGAACTAGTGACATGTACAAAAGGCTAAATTTAATGAAATTTGATGATGTATACAAATATTTCCTTTTGAAGTTTATTCACGATGTTTATTATAGAAAGTCCGACATTTTCAGCGAGTATTATGCCCCACTGTTGCCTTTACACGCTTCCCAAATAAGTTGGAATCTTCTGGAATTCACCAAATCTCATATAAAAGGTGACCAAGGTTAGGTTACCGTAGATCGAGATAGAACTGCAGCCTGAAAATAGCCTCCTTCCCCTCTCCCTTTCTCTCTCCCGCACGTAATGCAGTTTATTTGTCGAAAGTGTTCAGTGCGTTTTAGTGTGCATTCTCCTAAATGACTGTGTCCCAAAGCAAATCGTGTGTCAAAAAATACATAAGACTAAAAGGTGATTTTAAATTCATTATATTAGGGGGAGTGTAGGCATTGTATAATGTTTTTCTGTAAACGGCCCTGTAGGCAGGATAAGTTATGTATAGTGATTTGGTTAACAATTATTCCTTAAGAGTCAAACTTAAACATTGTATTATTTCAGAATTATTTCAAGCATTCGTATTATTAATGCCTCCCCGTACAGGGTCCATGGGGGTTTTGACTGTCCGTTGCCAATGCCTGCGGTATCGAAGCGTGGTGGTTTGTTTTGAGACAGTAATCTAGGGTGGCCACTTCTGGCTGCTGTGGCATCGTCGTCCACTTTCAAGAATGCGATTTTTAGCCTGTCGATGGTAACCCAATCTTCTTGACCGTGGATCATGAGGCGTATGGTACACCTTGGGTGCACACTCTACAACGCGGTTTGGTCCTTGGTACAGCTGAGTCAAAGGAAAACGTGACTGTATGTGTACCAGTCCTTTGGCCTAAAATGCTTGGTCTTGTTGGAGAAAGTCTTGATGCATGGTACGAACCTTCCTGTGATCTCACGGAGTCTTACGATCGACATGTCTTGCTTGGTGTTGTCAGTGGGGAAAAATACCCAGGTATGGTCAGTATCTTGTCATAAACATTTTCCACTGGCGAGGCCTCACGATTTGCTCTGGAAGTGGTTCAGTGGCAGAGGAGGACCCAAGGCAGCTGTGCCTTCACACTTTGTGTGGTTTGAAATTATAGAAAGTTCTGCATGCAATGTCCTGTATGGCTCGTTTAAAGCCACATCCATGAACAGGATGATTCTTTGCCTTTTCTTGATGTCTTGGTCTCTCGGAAACATAATACCTTTGAGACCTCAGTATTTCGAAAAAACACTTTTATAGGACTAAGCACTCATTTTTTAAGCTCCGAACCAAAAATCTACAAAATTAATTCGATAAAAACACTGTTATATAGATGTTATCATGTATGTTCAACTTATCTGGGGTTTCATGAGGAAGAACATTTTCTAAAATCATTTTTTATTACCAATGGGTTCCCTCTGAACCTCTATTATAATCAAGTCAAGAAGTTTTTAGATAAAATTTACAGTCAAAATTTAACAATTCAAACGGTCAGTAAGAAAAAGTTATATGTCTCCTTTCCGTACTATGGTTATGTTTCGGAGAGACTAAGAACCGAGGTTATGAGTGTTGTGGGGAAATGTTATCCCCACATAGATTTAAAATTAATTTTTACTAACAAGTTCTCAGTTGGCTCACTATTTAAATGTAAGGAGAGTCTACCTACTCCCTTGTGTTCCGGTGTCATGTACACTTTTCAATGTGCACTCTGTAATGAGTGCTACACTGGAAGCACATCTAGACAGCTTCAGTATAGGATTTCGGAGCACATGGGGAGATCGGTAAGAACCAAAATACCGTTAAGTAAAAAACCAATTTCCGCTATTTATGACCACGCATTTAAATCTGGTCATGCCATTTCTATTGAAAATTTCAAAATTACGGACAGACATAGTAACGTCAGCCAGCTGAGAATCTTGGAGTCTTTATATATTTTTAAGACAAAACCCAGCTTGAATGAGGGCTTACCTGTTCAGTTACCGGTGACCCATTGATCCGTTTGGTCTGTGGGTTGCTGGTCTGGATGGGTGGTCATCATCTCCTGCGGGTGACTAGTTATATTAGTTATTAAGTCTTTTATATAGTTGTGTGTAATAAGTCTTTTTTTTTTTTAAGGTTTTATGTTCCTTGATTGGTTGATTTTAGAAC
>NC_090735.1:99315808-99318308 GCF_036898095.1 Palaemon carinicauda
AATTTTAGTGACTTATAATGCATAATACAGAAGATAATTTTGTCAATAGAAAACTATATCTACAGAGGGTTCTAAGCAGTCCGATTTACTTTGAAAGCTGCATTACTTATAGAACAATGAACGAAATGTTTTGGCACAGGACCCACGAGCTGTTCATATTCATTTATTAAATATTTGGAGAATCATATGTCCTAGTCCGTATCATAATAACACCCTTGAAAGACTACATCCTCAGTCCTGCTAATGTAAAGTTGAATCGTATTGTACAGTCTTAGGACAGCATTTTTGAAACATCAGGAAAATTTGGGCGTATTTTCTCTAAAATAACATTAAGCCGTCAGTAAACAGCCTCATGTCAACACGATTTGTTAGTTGTAAGATGTGCAGTAAATCTTCCAAATAATTTGGAAATCCAGTTCTGATAACTTGATGCATCGATGAACATACTTTGGAATTATTCTAATTTTGATAGGCAGTCAATGTACTTCAATAGGGGCAGAGGTAACGCAATCTTACGCCCAACTCCCCTTATTCATCGTTGTTCTCTGCATATAGTTTGCAACTTCCTAAGTTGTATCTAGGTAAATTGTAATAGATAGCTTCAATAGTTAATTCTAATAATAACAGTGCTGTTTAAGGATAGTTTGTAGTGACTCTTATATAATTTATCTAAGTACTAAGAGTTAAATGACAATCCAATAACTCATAGTACTGGCTATGGGGACCACATTGTCATTAACATCTATTTTATGTCATTTGAGGTTTCTTAACCTCTTATATCCTCACCACAATAAATTTTATTTTATTTTCATTTAGTTTTAATTGATTAGATATTATCCATTCCTTAACTGTAGTGATAAGGAAGTATAATTCTTAGTTGTATTACTAATGTCATTCATTGGGAAGTACAATTTTGTATCATCTGCAAATAGTTTAATCTTTACTCCATGCCTTTTTAATGCTTTTGTTAGGCAAATAATGTAAAAACAAGAGCCAGGATATACTTAGAATGTTGCTTCTACATCCTGAGAAGAAGTTCTCTTATAATAGTTTACATTTGACAATTGATGCGGGATATGCAGAAAGATTTGTCTACGTATGTATGCCAAAATAGATTAATCGGTCCTGCAGGGTACCTACTAGAGTGGTGGTCAAGATAAGAAGTAACTGCCAGTTAGGTATATGCCTGGATTTCTTTCCTTTCATCCAAAATTCTTGGATAAAAGTAACTATGAAGACATTCGTATTTTAATGATAATTGTTGCTGCTTTGCTATGTGAACTAATTAGTTCAACAAATTGCTGAAGAATTCTTATTAGTGACCCAGTTGTCCATATCGCTGGAGGAAGCGAGATCTTTGGGGCATGGATTTCGGAGTAGGCTTTGGAGGTCACGTAGTTAGCAATACAGACTTTGGCTTACCACAGCTCAACCCAAAAACATACACACAAGCTTTCATGGGGCCTCCATGGGAGGCAAACCTCATTTCACAGGGATTAGAGAAATTTATAGTCGCTTGCACATCTATTTCAAGGGCAGGATATTCCCATAAAAATTTACCTTACTCTGTTTTTAAATCCAGCTAATATAGGCGTAGAGACTTAAACTTCCAGAAATAATGTTTAAGAATTAACTGCTCAAACGACGGGAGTATTTATATAGGTAAAATTTAGTGTGGTCGATAAGTGGACGCCTAAAAAGGTAATGAATATGTGTAAAAGGAATGCATAATAATTGTAAATTGGAAATAAAAGACCACTGGGAAAAGAGAGCTACAAACCTAGTTGGAAAAGCAGGATGCTATAAGTCGAAGGGCTTCAACTGGGAAAATAGCCGAGTGAGGAAAGGAGATAAGGCAATAAATAAACTATAAGAGAAGTAATGAGCAATTGAAATAACATTTTTAAGAACAGTAACAACATTAAACTATATCTTTTGTAAATTACTACAAAAACAAGCCTGTGTCAACCTGTTCCACATGAAAACACTAGCTGGAAGTTTGAACTTTTGAAGTTCCACCGACTCAACTACCTGATTAGGAAGATCATTCTATAATTTGGTCACCACTGGAATAACACTTCTAAAATGCAGTGTAGTATTGAGCCTTATGATAAAAAAAAGCATGACTATTAAAATTAACTGCACACAAGATCTGAAGGCATGTATAATGAAGTAACTGAACGACGGTGCCAAAGATTAATATTTAGATTAGGAATAAGAAATTTATTGGACAGTGATTTACTTTCTAACAATTTAAGAGGAGATTCAGCAGGTGCAGACCAGACAGAACAATATTCGAAACAAGGCAAAATGAAAGAATTAAAACGTTTCTTCAGAATAGATTAATCACCAAAAATCTTGAAAGACTATCTTAACAGGACATTTTTTTTCTTTTTGTGGAATTGAAAATGAGATTGACCTAATGTGTTTCTCAAAAGTAAATTTGTTATCAATAATTACTTTAAAACTTTAAGTCGTCCAGAGTTAAAAAAAAAAAAAT
>NC_090735.1:99323308-99328308 GCF_036898095.1 Palaemon carinicauda
TTCCCCCAGGGGGAAATTTCCCCCAGGTTGGGAACCACTGGTCTACAGTGTTCGCCCCAATCGACCGTTAGGACCTGCGAAGCCTTGAATCGCCGATATGTGACAATGGCATAATCAGCTCAACCGAGTAGGTGATAAAACAAAGTCGGTTTATGTATTTATTTGTCTTTTTGTCTGTCTGCTTGTGGACAAGATTACGTCAAAACTATTAGACAGATTTTGACGAAATTTACACCACAGCTAGATCTTAGGACATGGACGATCACATTAAATTTTGGAGATGATCCGGATCCCGATTTTCATTTTTTGCCTTAATACTCAAGGGAATCTCTGTTCGTAGACCTTATTTCGTTTGCAGAGGTCTGGAAACTCTTAATGGCTTTTGTTTTATGTGTATTCTAAGAAAGCATAAGAAGTTCATTAACTTTTTGTGCTTTTTAAAGGTAATCTCTGTAAACAGTGTATAAAACTTATAAAAACGTTTGGAAAATACTGAAGATTATTTGGCCACGAAATAGAGAGCTATAGATTAAAGTTGGTCTTAGAAAGCAATTCAATATGCAAAGAAAATTTATTACTTAAAAAAACTAAATAGCAGAGCTTTTTGTGAAAAAAAAACAGTGATGGTGATTTTGAAAATAAGCAACCAGAATCAATAGATATCAGAAATAGATATAAATGCTATTTTCATTCAAGCTGTAAAGATATTGCTTGTCAGGGTATGAAATGAAATGATATTCATTTTGGTTTTATCTAGTAACTCGAGATTAAAGAGAAAACTTGGCGAACGATTTTGTTGTTCGATTCTTTCTTGCTTATGAAGAGCCATTTTATAAGATTTTTTTTTATGCCATGTACGAAAACATCTATTTGAATATGTGAATTGAACATTAAAACTATGCTCATCTTCTTGAAATTATTTTGCATGACCTTGACCTAGTTCTGTATCCCAAGCCACTGTCATCATTCGTAAACTATTTTAGAAGTCCTTATCTTATCGTAGCAACTTTGCATCATTTACTGAAACAGCCGGCTTTTTTGTACTTTATAGGAAACTAGACAACAAATATGTGAAAAGTGCGATAAAAACTGCATGGATTCTTAATGTTCAATACATGCACATACAAACATGTATGTATGTATAGTCATCTATGTAATAGTATATTTATATATACACATATGTATATCCAATATATCTTTATAACACACACGAGCACGCGCACACACACATATATATGTATATATATATATATATATAAACACACAAACACACACACACACACACACACACACACACACATATATATATATATATATATATATATATATATATATATATATATATATATATATATATATATGTATGTGTGTGTCTGTAGAGAGAGAGAGAGGAGAGAGAGAGAGAGAGAGAGAGAGAGAGAGAGAGAGAGAGAGAGAGAGAGTTTTATTTACTTATCAGCAGGTGAACAAGTTTGTTTTCCTCTTATCTATTTCTTTTGTGTTTCTCGTGCATTTCTCTGTCCCTAACCAAGCAAGTTCTTATCAAGGTTTTTATTTACATTGCTCTCGGAGGAAGGGACAAACGCATGTGACTTAGAATTCTTTTATTACTCTATTATTTAAGGGGAATAAAATGTATAAAATTTTAAAATCTTTAATACATTTCTGTGGAATATTCATTTGATAGTTGATAACCCGTATCTTTACGAACAATAAAACGATATTGCCTTAGTAATTTGCATTGCTGATATTCACGGTATTAAAAGTTGGAAGGAAAAATATCGTGAATTGGTATTTGGCATATCAGCCTATTCACTGAATTAGTACGATGCATTCAAAGTTCCTGTATGGGCTATTGTAGCGTTTTTTAAACTGTGGGTCCCGACCCTTTAGTGGGTCGCGTGGTAAAATAAAATGGGCTGTGACAAAAAATTAAATAAATAAAAAATACGCAAATATGAGCAAAGTGAAAAATATGAACAACTTTAGATATTACATAGCACTAATAAAACTTCGCTAGGTTTTCACTGATTTCCCCTATGACAAGCCAGTCTTTACTAATCAAACACAATAGTACAGTATATAATGAATGCATTATACAAATACAAAATGAATGTTATTGTAGTCAAAACAATTTCAAGGCTTTGCCAGGCTAGGGAAAATCTCTCTCTCTCTCTCTCTCTCTCTCTCTCTCTCTCTCTCTCTCTCTCTCTTTATGATTGAGTGTATGGCAAGGAAGACTTAAAGATGATCATACCTATTATATGTTTCCAACATTGTTACAACACACTGCTGAGTATGTTGTCGACAACAACTCATCAACAGAGTTAAAATTGAGATTTTGTCACATCTCACTTTCCTGTCTCAAAGCTATTATAATTATTTTCCTGAAGTTAAATTTTATCAATTAAAGAAGAGACTTTGGATTAAAAATCTACTTGGTTTCCAAAGTCATGAATCAATAATTGAGTTGAACTTATTACCTGAAGAGGGAACTGAATTGCTGCATCTTAGCTCTTCCGTTACACTTAAAGACAATTTGGGAAAATCAGATTTAAGAAAAAAGGGACTTTTGACTACTAAGTGAAAAGGCTATTCTATTACTATTACCTTTAACAACTACTTACTTGTGGGAACTGGGATTTTTCACGTTAACTTAATTAAAGAATAAAGTCAGAAACAGGCTCAACACTGTAATTGAGATGCATGTAGAATTGTCTTTCTATGTTCCATATTTAAACCGCCTTTATGAACAAACAAGCATGTCTATCTCATTAGTTTTTTTCCCTTGAAATTAAGCACTTTACCTTTGTGGGTGGAATTGCCTTCATATTTGTTTTTCTAAAGGTAATATCTTATTCATACAAATCGATAAATAAATATACATACAAATTGACGATGCCGAATAAATGAACTAAGAAAACAGAGTTTGTCTTTTTACACCCAGTATCATTTGTCGTAATGCAAACTGTGGTTCTATCTGGGGGTCGCAGTAAACCAAGTTTGAAAACCGCTGGGCTAGTTTCCGCATTGTACCAAATACGGTGCACTGTAGTCATTACTTGAGGGTTTTTGCAACGTTGTCTCGACCCCTAGCTGAATTGGCTTTTTATCGTTCAACTTTTCATAATTCCCTTTCTTCCTTTCTACACTCTTGCGGTCTAACCTATAACTTTTACTTCATAGTATGACTGCAGGGTTTTTCCCAGTTGCACATGGGCGCTGAATGGCCTCACAGACCAAAACGCTCAGCTATCTTAATTCCTACACCCAATCCAATAAACTTAGACATCGTTTGGACATAACACGAATATGGTAGATCCCCATTATTAATGTGGTCTTGGTCCAGCTCGTCTTCCATAGTGGCATAGAAAAAATAGTATCACTCGCTTTGCCTATGCCTTTTCTGATGGAAGCTGGGGGAGGAGATACGGGATTCAAGTAAAGATAATTATATTCCACAATTTGCAATGGTGTTTTTGAAAGTGTAGTGTCTGCATGTGCAGTTTTTCATATATTTTCACTTGCTGTATATTAAAGTAATAAACAACTGATTGAATCAGTGATTTTGACCAAATTTAAAAAAAAATTATAGCCATCAACACTGGGAACTCATGTTTTGGAATACGGATTTATAGCCTACCAGTTGAAAAAAAGACAGCTGCGTAGATAGTATCCTTTTTACCTCACACAAACCATAAATACAATACATGCATATAATTATATCAATAGCTTTCTATCTACGTGTGTATTTAGGCTATACCATAAACTATAGATAATAATAATAATAATAATAATAATAATAATAATAATAATAATAATAATAATATTCATACATGTGTATATATACGTATACACACACACACACATATATATATATATATATATATATATATATATGTATGTATATGTACATATGTATATATATATATATATATATATATATATATGTATATATATATACATATATATATATATATATATATATATATATATATATATCAGATATTTACCCAGTATATATATATATATTTATATATATATATATACATATATATATATAATGTATTTTATATATATGTATATATATATATATATATATATATATATATATATATATATATATATATATATATATATACTGTATTATATATATATATATATATATATATATATATGTATTATATATATTATATATATATATATGTATATATATATATATATATATATATATATATATATATATATATATATATATATATATATATATATATATATATATATATCTGGGTCATAATCCTGATTGCCGTAGTCCCAACACCCACAAATCCTGAGAGCCACAATCCCGACCTGGGGTCATTTTACCTGGAGAACTCCTGAAACCAAAGATGGATTAAGATATTAGAGGTGAAACGATTCCATTGGTTTTGATCCCGGATATAGTTTCCTTTTCGGCTATTTCTTATTCCAGGTGGCCAATGGAATGGAGATTGAAACCTTGGAAGATTTATGATCCCAGGTCGACCAGAGCCTCTCAAGGTGTGTGTGTGTGTGTATGTGTGTGTGCTTGTGTAACTAGGCCATTTAATGCATAGCCTATTTAGTGGAATGCCAAAATCATTTCAATTTATACAGAGAGAGAGAGAGAGAGAGAGAGAGAGAGAGAGAGAGAGAGAGAGAGAGAGAGAGAGAGAGAGAGAGAATACTATACTTCAAACTTGAAATTAATTGTAAATGATTCCAGTATACTTTGAACTAAAACTATGTAGATAGGAAGTAACTAAAAGAAATAAAAGGTGTCAGCTAATCCGTAGGTATTAAAGCTGGTCAGATTGCTTCCTCATATTTTCATTTGGCGGTCGTTGAGGTAAAAACTCAGATGTCCGATTTTTTTATGTCCATACAAAGCATTGAGATAAGAAAGTCTTTCAACTGCCAATTTTTTTTTTTTTTGTGTGAACTATAACAGTGGAGCACCCAGGGTCAGATCAGGGTATTTA
>NC_090735.1:99333308-99348308 GCF_036898095.1 Palaemon carinicauda
CGTTGTAAGCCCCCTACCCACATCACAAGGACATCGTTACCTGTTTACCGTCATCGACCGCTCCACTCGTTGGCCTGAAGCCATTCCCATGGAAACTGCAACGTCCGCCTCATGTACATCTGCCTTACTCTCTGGATGGATTTCAAGATTCGGTATCCCTGAGCATATTACTTCTGACAGGGGAACCACTTTCACCTCTCAATTTTGGACGTCATTAGCGAATCTCCTGGGCATCACCCTACATCAGACAATGGCCTACAACCCCGCTGCCAATGGAATGGTTGAACGTTTTCATCGCACCCTCAAAGCAGCTTTGATGTCCCGCTGCAAGAATTGCAACTGCTTTACTCAGCTTTCCTGGGTCCTCCTTGGACTAAGGACCACTCCTAAAGACGCCCTCGACGTCTCGGCAGCCGAAATGGTGTATGGCGACCCGTTGGTCGTCCCTGCCGAGTTTTTTCCTTCTACAACCTCCTCCGACGATCTCCAGCGCATACGTCACGTCGTGGAAAAATTTACTCCGTGCCGCCAGACTTACAAGCCCCCAGCGAAGCATCACATACCAACGGACTTGCACTCTGCAACGCACGTCTTCCTGCGCAACGACACCAGCAAGCCACCACTAACGCCCCCTTACACGGGCCCTTTCCTTGTGATCCGACGCAGTCCGAAAGCATTCCTCCTAAACATTCGGGGCAAAGAAGACTGGGTCTCCATTGATCGTCTAAAACCTGCTTATCTTCTGCCAGATGACCCGCCTACAGTTCGCCTCTCTAGATCAGGGCGCCCTATTTAACATGTACAGTATGTCATTTTTAGGGGGGGAGCCATGTACCAACCGTGTTTCACACAATTGTACATAATTCCTTTTGTATATATTATGCTTGTATCTTCGCTCCTCCCTCGCACTAAAACGAACATGAAAATTCCTGTCTGGTTTTTCCTCTGTAATATTGTCTGTCTTGTGAACTTGTTATGTCCTGTTGCCTTGAGGTTTTGTATATAAGGAGAGTGTTCCACAATAATAGAACTCAGTCGTTTCCAATCTGCCTTTGAGTTCACACCCTTACTCGGCGCCGTCACAATAAGAATAATTCATTTTAAATATATCATATCGAGTACAGAAACCATGCACACAATCTGTTCCAATAAAGTCAATATAGAATTAGTAACGATAGTATTTCAGAGTACCTTTACACCTGACTGGTTGGAAGAAAGATGGAAGGTAATGACTAGATGTGTGTGTTAGTAATGAGTTCTTTAGAAAATATGGTACTTCCCTCGTTTGTGTCATAGCAGATGAAAAGAAAAAAAGATTCAACGATTTGTAATTATTCATGGCGTACTAAAGTATTAATTAGAAGCCGTTGAATGTTATTGGTTTGATCGCTGTGGTGTGTTTGAAAAAAAAAAAAAAAAAAAAAAAAAAAAAGGAATTTCCTTGGGAAGCAAAGTTCGAAGAACTCATGTTTACAAGAGAGATCTGTCCATTTATCTAAAAGTAGCCTAAAGGGACATTGGCTATCTATGCAAGAGAATCCATTTGTTGAGAGGAGGGTGGGATGGAATTATTTAGATTTTAAATGCGAAAATTATGCAAGCATCAGAGGACACGATCTCTAGTCAAAGGAATAAGGATAATTCTGGGAAAATGTCGTATTTGCATCTCAAGATTAATAGGATGTAACATTTATTTTAAATAAAATACAAAGGAATTAATTTAGTTTGAATAAGAGAATATTTATATATGGTTGGGAATGATATTTAAAATTAGGTGTCCGAACGAATTAATACAATCATATATAGTTGGTAAATTTTTATGTGTTTAGTGTTTCATGCACAATTTGTGAGGGGTTAATGAAACAGAAAATGATGTGGAGCTCCTTTGCACTTGGACATTTTCATGGTTTATGAGGTAAAGAGTGTTCATAATTCTGTAAGTGTCTTTATGCATACGTACCCACAAGCATGAATACAGCCAGCACTATAATGAAAATGAGAATAAAAGCAAGACTTCTATTGTGAGAAAAAGATTATTATTATATATAATGCTATTCTGATTATTATTTCAGCCAGAAAAAATAATATTTTTTACAAAAGCTCTTTTTTGGCGTCAACGCTGGAAGATATTCTTATACTGAGTATTGCCGAATTTGATCTAAATTTCAAGGAAAATAAAAATTCATAACCGCTTTTTCCTCCTGACATGGATAGGTGAATTTGAAATCCATTTTGAACTTTTAGTAAGCCATTGTTTATACCCGCAAAATTCATCCGTTTGGCATTGCCAAGAGCTCAAGTCACATCACAAAATATCACGGAAGGCATTAAAAGCATTCCGTTGTAAACTTTTTCTCTCCCCCTTAGGACAAAACAATTCTCATTTCTCATCGCGCAAAATATTTCCGATACCTGCTTACCTTTTAT
The DNA here is from genome assembly GCF_036898095.1 of Palaemon carinicauda. Taxonomy (NCBI): domain Eukaryota; kingdom Metazoa; phylum Arthropoda; class Malacostraca; order Decapoda; family Palaemonidae; genus Palaemon; species Palaemon carinicauda. The sequence continues at coordinate 99,335,736 of NC_090735.1, forward strand.
CTTTCAAGAAAGTTTACCAGAAGAGATCATCAGTAATTACGCTTATACAGTTCTAGGTAATCTCTCTCTCTCTCTCTCTCTCTCTCTCTCTCTCTCTCTCTCTCTCTCTCTCTCTCTCCCCATTTGATGTTAGAATTTATGGCATTGACGGCCTAGCATTACAACATTTCGGTGGTGTTTATTAAGAAACTATTTCAGATGCAAGCCACACGATTGCTAAAAGATGGAGAGATACTCTTATTCAAATCCTGTCTGCTTTAAATTCATTCTTCCTCGAACTATCGGTTTGTGAATCGGCTAATATAAATTTTATACTTAGGAACATGATATAAATGTTTTTAGATTTTTTGAATGCTGTCTGCTTTCTTTTAATCTTATATAAGACCTAGTGGTTTTTTTGTGATTCTTAAACTGATTACACTTGATTGCAGAATAAGCTGCAGATAGGCTGATCTAGTAACGTATTCTGGCGTTACAAAAATCATGATATTTGACACTAAAGTAGAGCATTCCTTTGTTAACCTACAGGAGAATAGGTTTCCTCGACTTTTCCGGTGCTTAACTTGCAGTAATTATATTATAACATTCCAACTTCTCATACTATTGATATTATTATTATTATTACTTGCTAAGTTACAGCCCTAGTTGGAAAAGCACGATGCTATAAGCCCAGGGGCCCCAAAAGCGAAAATAGCCCAGCGAGGAAAAGAAACAAGGAGAAATGAAATATTTTAAGAACAGTAACAACAATAAAATAAGTATTTCCTATGTAAACTATAAAAACTAACAAAACGAGAGGAAATGAAATTAGATAGAATATTGCGCCCGAGTGTACCCTTAAGCAAGAGAACTCTAACACAAGACAGTGGAAGGCCATGGTACAGAGGCTATGGCACTACCTAAGACAAGAGAACATTGATTTGATTTTGGAGTGTCCTCCTAAAAGACCTGCTTACCATAGCTAAAGAGTCTCGTCTACCCTTACCAAGAGGTAAGTAGCCACTGAACAGTTAGAGTGTAGTAGTTTACCCCTTGAGTGAAAGAGAATTGTTTGGTAATCTCAGTGTTGTCAGGTGTATGAGGACATAGAGTTGGAGCCCAGAGCATTTATTTGTGTGAAAAGCGGCAAAAGGTTCAACATTATTATCATCATACATATAATGCATTTCTGTATTTCTGCCCGTGTGGGGGTCAAAAATTACATTTATTCATGTGAACTCCGGCAAGGCTAAAAGTAGTTTAGAATGGTGCACAGGAGTCTCCTACCTACTGAATGCATAATGACAGCTTTTTCAGTGGGGCGTTGCCCCGACAGCAAGAACCATCCCCGAGGAAAAAAATGACATTTATTCATGTGAAAAGTGGCAAGGCTAGAAATGGTCTCAATTTGTCCTTTGGGGTCTCCTACATAATAGATGGACAATGCCAGCCATTTTGGGTGGGCTTAGCCCCCGATAGCAACCCTAAATCAAACCCGAAGCAAAAATGATATTTATTTATGTGGAAAGCAGCAAGGCTGGAAATGGTCTCAATTTGTTCTTTCGTGTCTCCTACATACTAGATGGACAATGCCAGCTATTTTGGGAGGGGCTTTCACCCCGACTGCAACCCTAAATCAAACCTGAGGTAAAAATGACATTTATTAATTAGGATAGCAGCAAGGCTGGAAATGGTCTCAATTTGTCCACTGTGGTCTCCTACATACTTGTTGAACAATGCCAACCACTTTGAGTCGGCTTTGACCCGGACAGCAACCCCGAATCAAACTCTTGGCAAAAATGACATTTATTCATGCGGGAAGCAGCAAGGGTGGAAATGGCCTCAATTCGTCCATTGGGGTCTCCTACATACAAGATGGACAATGCCAGACATTCTGGGTGGATCTTTGACCCCGATAGCAACCCTAAATTAATCCCGGGGCAGAAATGACCTTTATTCATGAGGAAAGCAGCAATGCTGGGAATATCTCAATTTGTCCTTTTGCGTCTCCTATATACTAAATGAACAATGCCAGCCATTTTGGGTGGGGCTTTGAGCGCGACAGTAACCCTAAATCGAACCCGGGTCAAAAATGACCTTTATTTATGTGGAAAGCAGCAAGGCAGGAAATGGTCTCAATTTGTTATTTCAGATCTCCTACATACTAAATGGACAATGCCAGCCATTTTGGGTGGGGCTTTGACCCCGACAGTAACCCTAAATCAATCCCAGGGCAGAAATGAGCTTTATTTATGAGGAAAGCAGTAAGGCTGGAAATGGTCTCAATTTGTCCTTTCGGATCTCCTACATACGAGATGGACAATGCCAGCTATTTTGGGTGGGGCTTTCACCCCTACAGCAAACCTTAATCGAACCGGGGGCAAATATCACATTTACTCATATGGAAATCAGCAAGGCTGGAAATGGTCTCAAATGGATCCTCTGGGTTCTCCTACATATTAGTTGAACAATGCCAGCCATTTTGGGTGGAGTGTTGACCCCGTCAGCAACCCTAAATCAAACCCGAGGCAAAAAAGATATACTGTATATTCATGTGGAAATCAGCATGGCTGGAAATGGTCTCAATTTGTCCTTTCGGGTCTCCTACATATCAGTTGAACAATGCCAGCCATTTTGGTTGGGGTTTTGACCCCGACAGTACCCTAAATCAAACCCAGGGCAAAAATTACATATATTCATATGGAAAGCTGCAAGGCTCGAAATGCTCCTAATTTGTCCTTTGTTGTGGCCTACATACTAGATGGACAATGCCAGCCATTTTGGGTGGAGCTTTGTCCCCGACAGCAACCCTAAATCCAACCTGGGACAAAATTGACATTTATTCATATGGAAAGCGGCAAGGCTGGAAATGGTCTCGATTTGTCCTTTGGGGTCTCGTACATATTAGGTGGACAATGCCAGCCATTTTGGGTGGGGCTTTGACCCCGACAGTAACCCTAAATCAAACCCCGGACAAAAATGACCTTAATTCAAGGGACCAGCGGCAAGGCTAGAAATGGTCTCAATCAGTCTTTTAGGGCCTCCTACATACTAGATGAACAATACAGCCATTTTGGCTGGGGCTTTGACCCCGACAGCAACCCTAAATCAAACTCGGGGCAAAAATAACTTTTAATCATATGGAAAGCAGCAAGGCTGGAAATTGTATCAATTTGTCCTTTGGGGGTCTCCTACACACTAAATGGATAATGAGAGCCATTTTTGGTTGGACTTTGACCCCAACAGCAACACTAAATCAAACCCAGGACCAAAATGACCTTAATTCATGTGACCAGCGGCCAGGCTCGAAATATATATTCTAATATTGATGAAAATTAACGAAATGAGCAGCTGATCATGCTCTGATACAAAAGACAGAATTCTTTATTATTTTAAAAAAAGAAAGAAACTTTAAAAAATACAAAGATGAATAGATGTGAATGATAATTATCACATTATCACCACACAAAATAACTATTATTATTACCAGAAACTCAAGGCCTATCACATATTCAATCTTAATTCTGTGTGTCTTAAGCATTTCAGGAAGATGTAATATATCTATTTTTTGCGACTGATAATAATCCTGCATATCTTATCCTTGTTTATTCTGCCTATTTAAAATTTTGAAATGAAAGATAATGTTAATGATTCAAACCTAATCCTCGTATAATACAGAGGTATAATGCTCTAAAGCTATTGTATTATAAACTGTTATTATTATCTACTATGACTTTGAATTTAATCTCAGTTGAAAATAATTCAAGTACAGTAGAAAGGGAAATATAACATTGTCTTCTTACTCTGTATTATCACTATCCTCAATCCATACACTGTCTGAATCCTCGTCCTCCTCGGCCATCATTTGGTCTCAATCCTCTCCATTGTCATCTTAGTTATAGAGCTGGAGACAGGGTTTCCAGTGAACCATACAGGCTGTTTCATAGCATAGAGGAAAGGAGGCACAATTCTAGGGCTGAGTACAAGAAAGGCCAATGTCATAAAACCATGTTTTGAGAAAAACGCATTTGAAAGATTGCGTCCTTTATAAAAACTCAGGCAAGTACAGCAAACGAAATCTTTTTTTTTCCTAGATTGCTTATCTTTTAAACTGTTATTTACTGACCAAGGCATTACATTATTGTTTTTCATTTTGAAGAAAAAAATATATTAGACTAAACTTTGAAAATTTTATTTCCTACAAATTGTGTAAAAAAAATTTGCATTATTGGAGAAAAGTATTTTAAACATTTTGAACTTAATCTATATCCTTAATATTCTTGCTTAGAATGAAAAAAAAAAAAAAAAAACATCCTAAATCAATAGCTAAAGAAAAGTGAAAACAAAATACATTGATTAATTTACAAACACAAGTAGATTAATCATATTCACTAAACAAAAAGAGATACATTTTTGGCATGTTGAGTAACACCCTGAATCAATGGGTAAAGGAAAGTGAAAAAAACAAGAGTGATTAATTTACAAACACAAGTAGATTAATCAAAATTAATAATAAAAAATCTGATTAATTTTCAACACGTTTAATTCCAATAGAAAATCTGAAGCATCTTCTGTTGCCTGCAGGCTTCTGTAAAAATGTCTGCTTCCTGTAGAAATAAGCGGAGGAGATCCATCAAGTCCTTCAACCTTTTGGGTGGAATTTTCCTTGGTCCCTCTTCAAGTTGTAGGAGAATCCAAATGGGTGGTCTTCCTTTTTCCTTTCTTCTTAAATCTAAATGCTGCGGTGCAGCATTTCGGAAAAAGGATGTCCAGCACATAATCTGGCTAATTTAATTTTGATTGTATTCCACCTTCCTAATGTTCATCCAATTTACTTGTTGTCCATTATTATCTTTGTGGCGATTCACCAGGGGGCCAGCAGACATATATTGTACAAACTTTTAAAATTAATGAAATCTTCTGTTTGCATTTCAGTCACTTGTAACTTATTTTTTCTATGGATTGCTCTGATTGTTGTGCTCCAGTCTCGTCGCACCTCAATGTTTGTAGCTGACTTTCTATATTTTTCTATCAAAGCATGTACTGTGTCTGCTTACTTGTGTGTATGGCCAGGTTCTAAGAAAGAATGCGTTATTTTTATTCCCTTACTCCTGGAAACATGCATAAGCATGACTGCAAATAAATGGTTCCTATTTTGGCCACCACAAGAGTCACTATATAGTCGAATGTCCTTAATGTCATCTGAGAGGCCATTCAACTATTTCATTACACATGAACCTATTTATTGGCCACCTCTTTTTGCAATCGTTTCATCCCACATCATGCAGTGTGCTTTATTTCCATCCACACTTGTTTCAACAAATGGTCAAGTTATAAACAGCAAATTGTCTCTTGTAGTAAACTATTCCTGTCTACAACAGTGGGCAAGGCAATATTTTCTGGAGGTCAAAGGATGCAGTAACAATTCCTTGGTTTTTAACAGCAAACTCTCTATCAGCTCTTTTTTCATTGTAAGCCATCTCTGCTAGTTGATGGTGTTTTGATTTATGTTCTTCAATGCAGTTTTTATCATCCTCACTAGCAGTCATTACAGATGCCTTAAAAGTATCAAATTTTTCACAAGTGTCCTGGGATGGGTGATGGAAGGACAGATTGAACTCTTTATTGAAGATTTTTCTGTACATTGATTCTTTTTCTGGTGGTAAATTGTTTTCATGGCAGTATTGTTTGGTACAATCGATACATCTGAGCTATTGTGAGATCTGGATTCAAATATTTTCTTTCTGAGTCTGCTCTAGTATAATGATTTTTCCAGGCCGGAAACGGGTTGATATGCTTCTTAATATCTCTACAGATTTGGGGGATATTTTCTTGTTTCCCATGATTTCCTCTTCCATCTGGTGCTACAATGCCACTTTCAGACTGTCGCATCTTCTCTGTAACAACCCTAGCTCTCTTGAGCGTAATACCAAAAGTAGATAAAAACATCTTTTGGCATACTTCCTTTACAGGTATTGCTTCTTTAAGAAAGTAGTGCCTTGAAAATCTTCGGCTTACACCTTCGCTGCCTCGCAACCGCTAACTTTTCTTGTTTTCTTCAATAATTAAACCACAAAGGATTTGATTTTGTTCATCTGGTGTCGCATTTCTATAATCCTGGTACAGTATAGCATCCTCCGATCCTCTTCTTTAAATTTCTCATAGCACCTTCTCCGACAGCTTTCTCGGCATGGACTTCTCATAGGGTGAGCTTTATTCAATTTTCCTGTTGTGGAAACATGTTCTTCTCTCGCTTTCTTCTTTTTACGACAGTGGCTAGCTGGTTCTTTCATGTTGCATATTGACAATGTCTGATGTATTCTAACATACATTCACTGATATCACACACATTAATATTGATTTTGATATTAAATAAATATTAATAAGTCTTGCAACCACATTAGTAACAGAAACGACTTATAAAGTTATATATGCATATGAATGATTAAAATCGTTGGGTGCAAGAAAGGCTGAAGTTGACATTGGCCTCTCACGTGCCCCTCTATGGTTGTAGTAAATGAATGCAACATTTGTTACTCGACTTTGGCTAGAATAGAGCGCTTAGTGTAGCTCCCTGAACCCACGGACGACAATGGCCCTTATACCACTGATACAGAGATAAATTTTTAGTTTAGTGATGGTCTTATCTTCAATCGGCCATTTTTTGACATTGGCCCTTCTTGTACTCAGCCCTAGAATTAATCTTCATTCTTCCTAGTTGATCTCTTTGTTTACCCAGCACGTATGCATGAAGGCCTTATACCTTGATTCATTGGTATATGATGTGTGAAAACCATACAGTGCACACACATAAGAAGTCACGGCGATCACGTCTATTTCTGTTGTCAGGGAACGCAAGTATCTTAGATGAATTTCTGCAGTAATAGTATCTATTCGCTGAAAGGGTTTTACCTTTCCCAGTGTGCTGAAAGGTGATGTAAAATTCCATCCTGTAAGGGCATGAAATCTTATGAGAGTCTTAGTCAGGCCAGAGGTATTTTCTTTAATCAAACAGCAATAAGAGAAATGAACCATAGTCCATTATCAAGGACATGCAGTCTAATCGTCCAATGAGACTGATAAGGATAACCAACACATTAGTGTTAGACGACCTTACCAAAATGGACGGCCTCCCCCCCCCCCATCCCCTGTGAATTCTCCTCTCATGGAAATCAATGAGTGTGTCAGCTTCTTCATGCTAAGCCTGTAGGTGATTTGGCTGGCTCATCAACTTCCAACCTCTGTCTTAATCAACATGAACTTTGTCGCTGTGCTGGATCTGGTCCACTGATAACAAATATCGGATGATTCCATCTACAAGCTTTCCTTTCGTGATCTTTAATTGAAGGGGACACATACTTATCTAGCACAAGATCAATATCTTCGTCTCTAAAGGAGCATAATTTGGCAGGAAAATCCCTGGCCATAGTTTCATAAGTTGACTTGCTGTGGCAAAGTAGGGTTTTATGCAGGATGCATTCACCATGAAGCACACTTTCACTGACTGAGGGGAGAGTGCTGTCCGTCAAAATAGTGTCCTGGTTTTCCTCGAGCAGTTTAGTGAGAGTTGCCTCGTCTCTATCATTGAGAGTTCCATCACTTTGAGTAAGGAGAGTGGAACATCTGTAATTGGGGAAGCTAAAATGTGCTGAAGGTCACATGTGACATATGTTTTACTTTCCAGTACTAGAATTCTAGTAAACACATCTCTGAATCATCCTGTTGTTTTATTTTTATGTGGCAAAGTATTACACCTTTGTTCAGGAATCTTGAACTGTTAGCTTTGCAATCAGTGTCAAATTTTAATGGACTTTTTACTCCAAGCTTCAGTGTACTTGAAAGGTAAACTTTTGTTTCTTCCTTTGCTTATTTACCTGATACAACCTTGACTAGTTCATCCGGATACTGGGTATTTAATGGTCTAAAGGTATCACTAATGAATCTGGGAAGAATTTCAATATCATTGTTGTCACGCTGGTTAGTTGTTTCTTGAAGGTCTATAAGTCGACAGAATTATGATAAGACAACACCACGATGAGAAAATGTAACAAACCATCTTCTGAAGGAAACCTTTCCAGAGTTTCTTAAAGCAGTTATTCCTCTCATATGCGATGCATTATCCATGTTAACAATCTGCTCAAAAGTTAGATCAACTGCACATCTTGAGTATAATTTACTGGTGGTGTGTCTGCCTATAAAATGTTCAAAGCTATAGAGTTCAACTGTTGAAGTTTTATAAGGATAAGAGATTCCCATCTTACATAATTTGGCCGATTTAGATAGAATATCTCAATAACATATTGCAGGATCTGAATATACTTCATTCAGTACCCACTGTACTCTGTTGATTAGGTATACATAGATTACCCAGAATGCTGCTGTGCTACTATGTTGACCATCCACAAATTCCTCATACTTCACCAGGAGGCCTTTGAAGAGAGCAGTTTCAACAACTTTTTACGTTTCTAGTACATCATCAGAGGAATAGAACAATGTTTCTTGCAAGGATAGGGCTTCTTCTGCCAAAGTAAATGTATAGCTGTATATGGATCTCTTAATACTCAAATTATTTTTTCCCCCCAGACTTTCAATCTTTTATGCATAAAAAGCGCACAAAGGAGTATGATAGCATAACTTACTTTAATTTTCAAAATTGCCAGTTTTCATGTTAATGACTTTTTAGCATGGAGTTAAAAAACATTGCTATCAAAGGCAAGTATCAACTCAAAATTGTCATTGTATATATGAGACAATTTCTAGGAGACTCCAGATTATAAATTGAGACCATTTCCAGTCTTTTTCGACCCGGGTTTAATTTAGGGTTGCTCTATGGGTCAAAGCCCCACCCAAAATGGCTGGCATTGTCCACCTAGTATGTAAGAGACCCCAAATGACAAATTGAGACCATTTCCAACCTTGCCACTTTCCAAATGAATAAATGGTTGGCATTGTCCATCTATAATGTAGGAGACCTCAAAGGACAAATTAAGACCATTTCCAGTCCTGCCGCTTTCCACATGAATAATTATCATTTATGCCAAGGGTTTGATTTAGGGTTGCTGTTGGGGTTAAAGCCCCACCCGAAATGGCTGGTATTGTCCATTTAGTATGAAGGGGACCCCACATGACCAATTAAGACTATTTCCAGCCTTACCGATTTTCACATGAATAAATGTAATTTTTTACTCGGGGATGGGGCTTGCTGTCGGGGCAACGCCCCACCCAAAATAGCTGTCATTATGCATTTAGTAGGCAGGAGACTCCTGTGCACCATTCTTAACTACTTTTAGCCTTGCCGGAGTTCACAAGAATAAATGTCATTTTGGACCCCCTACTATGAGGTATTTGGGGGTCATAGCCCCGGCCCCGCACGGGCAGCAATACGTGGTTTAAGTATGATGATTATAATGGTGAACCTTTTGCCGCTTTTAGGAATAAATGCTCTGGGCTCTTGGTCGAACAGAGGAGAATCTGTAAAAGAATAGGCCAGACTATTCGGTATATGTGTAGGCAAAGGGAGAGTGAACCGTAACTAGAGAGAAGGATCCAATGTAGTTTCTGTCTGGCTAGTCAAAGGACCCCATAGCTCACTAGTGGTAGTATCTCAACGGGTAGCTGGTGCCCTGGGCAACCTACTACCTATTTAGTCATTAAACCTTCTACATTTTAAATATATCTAATAATCGTGAAGTAGTTAATGTCTAACCAAAGAATAAGGGATGAAAGAAAAGTTAAATAAATAAAAGGTAGATGAATAAAGACATTTGGAGCATAGCATTACTAAATAAAGACAGGAAAAGGAAAGAAAGAACGATACTAATTTTCTGACGCTAGAGAGAGGATAAAGTATGGTCTCAAAGGAAAAACTGGATTACTTTTGCATTTCTGCATCTTCTCCAGTTTCCTGATTGCATTATATTTCAACAAAAATTTTGTTTATTTTTTAATTTTTATTTTTCTTCTTGATTTTCCACTTCCCTTTCAACATTTAAGTTGAAATACTCATTTCAACCAGAACATTGGTTTTCCGTTGGTCTTGTATGCCAGTTTATCGTTTGTTAAAAAAAGATTTAGAAACGATTTGATTATGAAAATTTAGTCAATTTTCCAGTTAACTCCGTATTGTTTTCTTGCAATAGACATATACATTTGCATACAATAGGTTTCAATGATAAGTTTTTGAAATTCACACCTATAATTTCGGTTTGAAGGTGAAGAAATAACAAAAAAGTTTTCATTAAAATGAAAGTAAAAACACTGTGTAGAGCTGATAAACTTGTTATGTATTATTTAAATATAAACATGCATAAAGATACATACATACACACACTATATATATATATATATATATATATATATATATATATATATATATATATATATATATATATATATACATATATATATATATATATATATATATATATATATATATATAAATATATATACATATATATATATATATATATATATATATATATATATATATATATATATATATATATGTAAATGTATATATATATCTAGATTCTGCAAAAGCCTTTGACAATGTAGACCATAATATATTAGAGAAAAAAATGAGAGCGCATAATATTGTGGGCAAGATAGGAAAATGGATAAAAGAATTTCTATAAAACAGAAAACAGATAGTGGTTGCAAATGACGAGAAATCAGATGAAGATCAGGTAATATCTGGCCTGCCATAGGGTACAGTATTAGCTGCACTGCTTTTTGTTATTATGATCTCAGACATAGAATGTAATGTTAAAGACTCTGTAGTAAGAAGTTTCGCCGAAGACACAAGAATAAGTAGAGAAATTACTTGTGATGAAAGTAGGAACTCATTACAAAGAGATCTAAACAAAATATATGAGAGGGCGGAGATAGATAGGATGGTATTTAATTCCGATAAATTTGAATCAATAAATTACGGAAACAGAGAAAGAATGGTATATGCATACAGAGGACCTAATAATAAGACAATCATAAACAAAGAAGTAATTAAAGACCTTGGTGTAATGTTAAACAGGAATATGTAATGTAACGACCAAATAGCAACACTGTTGGCTAAATGTCAAGCAAAAATGGGATTGCTATTCAGACACTTTGAAACAAGAAAAGCTGAATACATGATTATGCTGTACAAAATTTATGTACGTAGTACACTTGAGTACTACAATGTGATATGGTACCCACACTACCAAAAGGATATAGCACAAATAGAGATTGTACAAAGGTCCTTTAATGCTAGAATAACAGAAGTTAAGGACCTTTACTACTGGGAAAGGCCTCAATTTTTGAAATTGTACAGCCTTGAAAGGAGAAGAGAATGCTATATGATAATACAAGCATGGAAGCAAATTGAAGGAATTATGGAGCTAAAAATATCAGAAAGAGCAAGCCGAGGTAGATTAATAGTGCCCAAAACTATACCAGGAAAACTAAGGAAGGCACACAGGACATTAATCCACCACGCACCAGCATCGATAATGCAGCGACTATTTAATGCGCTGCCATCTCATCTAAGAAACATATTAGGAGTGAGTATAGATGTGTTTAGGAATAAGCTTGATAAACACCTAAGATGCATCCCAGACCACCCAAGACTGGAAGATGCAAATTACACCGGAAGATGCATTAGCAAGTCTCTGGTGGATATACGAGGTGCCTCACACTGAGGGACCTGGGGGAGCACAATCATAGAATAAGGTAAGGTAAGGGTGATGACCATGGGCTGGAGGCCTTTTGGCACAGGCCCATTTCTTCCATTTCGGCGAACGTCTGTTTAGTGGGTGCCAATCAATCTGGTGCCAGACGTGTGAATTTTTAGAAGACTGGGGTTCCTGTCGTCTTGATATGGTGATAAATACTGTGTTTGGCAGGAGCCGTGGGCGTTTGGCGGAGTTCTGGACGGAAAACTTCCGGTTACGACGTGAGGAGGTGGGCGTAGGCATCCGTGGGTGGGCTGATGTGGAGAGGGAGGTTGGAGGGTGCGGGTTGAAGAGGTGTTGACAAGTACGAGTCTGCGTTGACCAATCGTCAGTGGGCAACATCAACCAGAAGTTGGAAATGAGAGAGGAAATCTGCACCGAGGATTGGCAATGTGACATCAGCAACAAGAAACTTCCAATTAGATTTGCCATTTCTAAACGATAATGTGAGGTTTTCGTAACCATAGGTGGGTATCGCAGATCTGTTGGCAGACTAAGACAGACTACGTCGTGTCCTGAAGAGTTCCTTTGGCAAAAGAGAACGACAAGCACTCGTGTCTACCAAAAATCGCACTCACGTTCCTGCATCATGTAAAAAGAAAAGATTAGAAACACGGGAGGCCACTGCCACGAGCGAATGCCTACTTACACCGTTTTTGGCCACTGACAATCCTTGGAACATTTCTTCACGGCAGCCCTGAATCTGGAGTGGTAGTAGCAAAACTGCTGTCAATGGGCGGCAGTAAGTGGCTGTAGAAATCGTTGGTTGGGGCGCGAGCAAGTGGTTGGTGATGGGTGGCTTTGTCACCGCTCTGGCATGTCACGGGGTAGGCATGTATGTCCTACTGCATTCACGTCAGTTTCGGTTGACGTTGAATAGGTC
>NC_090735.1:99353308-99360808 GCF_036898095.1 Palaemon carinicauda
TTTTACCTTTTTCTACAGTCTGTGGGTTTGATCAATCATTTTATTCATATTTATGTACATGTTATTTTTGTTACCATTCTTAATTTAGTTTTTAAGCATAATATATCTTTTAAATAACATTAATTCTTGTTCTGTCTGGAGACATTGAGTGAAATCCAGGATCAGTACACCCTAGATTTCGTCAATGTCGTGTACTGTATTGCAATATTCGTGATCTTCATGCAAATATTTAAGACCTTACCGTTGTGTCCAGATAGCATGATATTCTTCTGTGCTCAGAAACTTTAATTTCTAATATGAGGTTCTCATCTGAGCTCCTTATAACTAGTTTTAAGACATCAATAATGTTGAAACACAATGCCCTCTCTAGGGCCAGGGGAATGACGGTGCATATTAGGACTGAATATCCTGCTTCTCATAAGTCATGCTATGAATGTGAATGTCCTGAGATTTAGGTAATAAAAGTTCGTGGCAGGCATAACAACTTCTATTTGTGTTCTATCTACCAGAATCCAGACATGGATGATTCTATCTTCGATAATCTTTTTACCATTATGGCTAAGATACAAGAAGATGATAGAAACGCCTATTTTGTCTTTGTTGGTGATTTCAATGCTCACCATAGGGAGTAGTTAAGTTTAGTTCTTTTCTACCGATCACCATGGCTTAAGAGCTTTAGAATTTGCCCCTGGATCGGCTGTAAGCAAATAAAAAATGAAGCTACTCACAGGTCTGGTAACTGCTTGGACCTCGTATACACGGGCTCCCCTAGTGTTATAACAACTAAGGTTGGTTCACCAGTTGGGACATCTGATCATGCCCTGATTTCCTTAGTAGTGAAGACTGAGCAGCCTGTCCCTGATGTATAATACTCAGGCAATATTCATATGAAATCACAAGCAGACTGGAATGGGATTTTGCATGAAATTTTGGCCTTGAATTGGTAACAATTGTATAATAGTGTTGATCCTGGTGTTCCTTTGAATGAGAATCTAGTCGACATAATTGATAAGCGTACTAAGTTTCCTAGTGAAGGACAAACCATGGTCCAACGACGATTGTAGACGTGCTCATTTGGAGAAGCAGGAGGCCTATCATCTTTGGAAGGGTAACAGATCAGATTTGACCTGGAATACTCAGTTTAGAACTTTTTCTCAGATAGTATATGCCTCAACTGAAAAAGGAATACAATTTAACCATAAAAGAACCCTTTCCTGTACAACCCAGGAGCATAAGTAATGGAATACCCTTAAATCTGCACTCTTTGATATAGATGCAACAGTTTATCCTTTACTTAAACCAGATAGCTCTGTCACTCACTGCCCAAAAGAAAAGGCAACCCTTTTGGCTGGTGTGTTTGACAGTAAGCAGAGTAATGAGAAACTCGAACTTCCTCATTCCTGTTTTCCTGAGGCTAACTTATCTAGTTATTCTTTTCGATCTCGTGAAATTATAGCTTTCTTGAAGGACGTTGATGCTTATGAAGATGCAGACCCAAATGGTATTTTTCCTTTGTTTTTTTTATAAAGATTACAGATTTCTTATCTCCAAAGTTATCTGTTATTTTGTGCAAGTTAGCAAGAAGAGGAGCTTTTAGCACTTGTTGGAGAATTGGTAACGTCACTTCACTATGTAAATGTGGTAGCTCAAGTCCAACTAATTACCATCCAATTTTCATAACTCCAACATTATATAGTGTTTCGAACATCTTTTGGCAAAACGTCTTAATAGGTTTACTGAAGGTAATCATCTGTTCCCTAGTTTGCAATTTGGTTTTCGTAAAAGCCTTGGAGCATGTGATGCCCTTCTTACAATTTCCAATGCTGTACAGAAAAACCTTGATTGTGGTCAGTAAGTTTGTATGATTAGCCTTGATTTTAGCGCTTCCTTTGAACGTATTAATCACGAGGCCCTGGTTTTCAAACTCAAACAGTTGGGCGTGAGTAGATCGTTTCTTATCATCATTATTGAATTTTTAAGTATAGATCGCAAAGAGTTGTTGTTGATGGGTACCATAGTGAGTTTAGAATGTAATATCTGGTGTTCCTCAGGGTAGTGTTCTTGGTCCATTACTTTTCATACTATATGCACATGAAATGTGGTTTGACCTACAAAAAAAAAAAAAAAAAAAAAAAAAAAAAAACCTTGTTGCATATACAGGTGATGCTACTCTCTTTGAATCAATTCCATCTCCTGAATGTAGATCTGGGGTTGGTGAATCCCTTAATAGATATCTAGCTTAAATTAGTGCATGCTGCAAATTATGTGGTGTGAAGTTGAATCCTAGCAAAACTCAAAGTATGATAGTAAGTAGGTTAAAGACAGTGGCTCCTCAACACCAGGATCTCAGCATTGGCAATGTTTCTTTAACTTTGTATGACTTTTAAAATTTTAGGTGTAATTCTTGACAGAAAATTTACTTTTGAGAAACACATTAGGCCTGTGTCTTTTTCAATTGCACAAAAAATTGGCTTATTGAGAAAGTCTATTGAAATTTTCGGTGATCTATCTAATATGAAGAAGTGTTTAAATTATTTCATTCTACCTTATTTCGAGTATTATTCTCTAGTTTGGTCTTCACCTGCTGATTTTCCTCTTCATTTGTTGGACAGGAACTTACGGTCTATTAATTTTTTTATTCCTGATCTAGATATTAATCACTGGCACCGTCGTTCAATTACTTCATTAAGCATGTATAAGATTTTTTTATAATTCTGACCATCCTTTACATTCAGAACTTCCCTGGCAGTTCCATCCTGTTCGTAATAATAGGCATGGAGTTGATTCTAATAGTCAGGCCTTCTCAATCATGAGGCTCAATACTACACACTACTCTAGAAGTTTTATTCCAGCTGTGACCAAATTGTGGAATAATCTTTCTAATCGCATTGTTGAAACGGTAGAACTTCAAAAGTTCAAATTTGCAGCAAATGTTCTTATGTTGAACAGGCTGACATAAATCTTTTCATAGTTTATATATGAAATATCTGTTTAAATATTATTAATGATTTGAAAATATTTTGTTCTAATCGCTAATTACTTCATATATAGTTTATTCATTCCCTTATTCCCTTTCTTCACAGGGCTAATTCTCTCTGTTGGAGCTGTTGGGCTTATAGCCTCTCGCTTTCCCAACTATTATTGTAGCTTACCTAATAATAATAATAATAATAATAATAATAATAATAATAATAATAACAATAATAATAATACTAATAATAATAATAATGATAATAATAATAATAATAGTAATAATAATGATAATAATATTAATAATACCGTACATATATATATGTATATATATATATATATATATATATATATATATATATATATATATATATATATATATATATGTATATATGTATATATGTATATATATATGTATATATATATATATATATGTATATATGTATATATGTATATATGTATATATGTATATATATATATATATATATATATATATATATATATATATATATATATATACTGTATATATATATATATATATATATATATGTATGTATATATATATATATATATATATATATATATATATATATATATATATTAAAATATATGGCTTATTTGAATATGGCAATCACGTTTAAATGTGAAAATTTTATCATATATATATATATAAATATATATATATATATATATATATATATATATATATATTTATATATATATATATATTTGTAGGTGCATGGTGTGTGTGTTTTGGATGATTTCAATACAATGCTAAAGTAGGTCGAAAGAAGAGAGAACAGCAATAGGTAAATTTGGAGCAGGCGCTTGTATGTAGAATTTGCTGCAAGACACAATCTTAAAATCATGAACAGCTTTATTTCTTTTTATTAAAAGAAACATAGAAAATGTACATGGTGAAGCCCAAATGGAGTAACAAAAAAATAAATTTGATTTTAGTCTCAGTGAAAAAGTTAATTTTGTTAAAGATATGAGTGTTAAGCAATTCGAGGTCAAGCAACCATAGAATGGTGAGATGTAAAATTCATTTAGATCTAAAGGAAAATAAAAAGAAAACCTATTTTCACATATATAAATAAACACTTTCATTAATAGAAAAATCTGATGACTATATTTTAGCAATGCATAATAGGTACTCCCTGCTACAATATGAAATGGAAGCAGGTAAATAAGAAATGAACAGTATTTCAACAAAATTCATATTAGAGTCAGCACAAAATATATATGGAAAAGTTTCTAAATAGATCAAGGAAAAGTATTAGAAACTACCTGAAACCTAATAAAGAAAGATTGGAATTGATGTAAAATTCAAGAGAGAGGAAATTGAATTAACAGCATGATAAAAAAATAAATAACCTTAAAAGCCAAGACATTCGTAAATATAATCAGTCAAAAATTGAGAAAACACTAAGGGAAGGATGAAGCATCAAATTGATGACAACAAAACTATGAACAAGGTTCCAACAGATGTTGGCTTTAAAGGATGAAAATGGAAATATTATCACCAATAGATATGGAGTAATAAACATTTCAGAGGACTTCTATACAATGCTATACAGTAGTGATAAAAAAAATCACCTTGCCAATAGAAATTAACACCTGAGCCGGTCCTAAACGTTACAGTAGAAATAAAGAAAGCATTAAAAGGTAGTAAGAGGCAAAGCAGCAGGAGAAGAGGGCTAACATTTGATTTAATTAATATTAGATGAAGGAGATTTTATAGAAGTAAAACTTGCTTAACTTTACATAAATTGTCTGTATGAATACTCAATACCTAGAGCTTGGAAAAACTTAATCATTATACTAATTCACGAAAATAGAAGCACAAAAGATTGAAAAACTACCGACCTGAAAAATTGCTGCCCAATAAGTTTACCTTCATTATATAAAACATTTAAAAAGATCCTATCAGGCTGAATAGAAAAAAAAAAGCTAGAATTAAATCAACCAAGCAAGCAGGCAGGCCTAGAAGTGGGTATTCAACAACTGACCATATATTTGTAATTAACCAGCTAATAGAAAAACCAATAGAGTGTGGCAAACTACTGTGTAGGGAATTTTCGATTCTGTCAAAACTACAGCAGTAATGAAAGCCCTTCAGTGAAGAGAAATGTAGGAATCAAAATTAATGGGGAATACTTTAACAACTTGAATATCCAGAGGACAGTCGTTTTTAGTGAATCATTGGAGGAATTCTAAAAGAGGATTTAAGACCTGAATAGAGAAAGTAGAACTGTAGACCTTTAATCGAATATGGGTAAAACTAAGATAATGTTCAATAAAAATGCAATTACAACAAATAAGCATTACGAAGTAACCTCTAGAACTTGTTAATAAAAGTATGTACTTAGGACAGAAGGTAAGTGTTCCCTCAGGCTATGAGACAGAAATTAAAAGAAGAATAAGTATGGGATGGGGAGATTTTGGTAAATCGAATGAGATTGTACGAAGTAAATTGACACTTTCTCTAAATAGAAAAGTGTTTAATGAGAAGGTCCCAACAATTCCAAGTCATGCATCAGAAACTTGGAACCTTACTAAAGACTTGGAACATAATCTGGTTACAACTCGAAGAGCTATGGAAAAAAAATACTGATGGAATTAGCGCTAAGTAAAAGAGCAACATGAATACGAGAGTAAACTATAGTACAGTCTATTCTAAAATGTAAATAAAAAATGTACATAGGCAAAACATATAATGAGAATAAAAGATAATAGATGGACATTAAGAATAACAGAATGGGGTCCTATAGATTGCAAAATAAGCAAGGGAAGGAAGAAAACACGGTGGTTTGGCCAAGTAAGAAAGTTTGCGGATGTGGACTTCCTAAGAAATACTATAAACAGATGCAATTCTAATGATGATGATGATGATACATATATACATATACACACACATACACACACACACATATATATATATATACATATATATATATATATATATATATATATATATATATATATATATATATATATATATATATATATGTATATATATATATATATATATATATATATATATATATATGTGTGTGTGTGTGTGTGTGTGTGTGCATATACACTGGATCCTTCTTTCTGGGTACTGCTCATTTTGTCTTTGCCTACACATCCACCAAATAGTCAGGCATATTCTCTCCGCATTCTCCTCTGTCCTCATGCACCTGATAACACTGAGATTACCAAATAATTTTTTTTTCGCTCAACGGATTAACTACTGCAATGTAATTGCCCAGTGGCTACTTCCCTCTTGGTAAAGGAAGAAGATACTTTTTAGCTATGGTAAGCAGCTCTTCTAGGAGAAGAACACTTCAAATCGAACTATTGTTCTCAAGTCTTGGGTAGTGTAATAGCCTCTGTACCATGGCCTTCCACTGTCTGGGATTAGAGTTATCTTGCTGGGATGCTTACTAGGGCGCACTATTCTATCTTATGTATCTTCCTCTTGTTTTGTTTAAGCTTTTTATAGTTAATATATGAAAGATCTAATTTATTGTACTTACTGTTCTTAAAATATTCTATTTCGATTGTTAATTACTATTCTTGCATTATGTTTATACCTTTGTTTCCCTTCCTCACTGAGCTTCTTTTCGCTGTTGCAGCTCTTAGGCTTATATAATATATATATATATATATATATATATATATATATATATATATATATATATATATATATATATATATATATATATATATTCTATCTATCATTGCACTTCCCCCAATTTTCGGAGGTAGCCAAAATAGAACAAGATAGAACAAAAGACAATTCTTCTCATTGTTCCTCCCTGTCTGACGAGGAACTCAACCGAATTTGGTTGGTACTTCTAGGGTGCCACAGCCCACCCTTCCCCGTTTTCCACAACAAATGAAGCTTCATATGCTGACTCACCTACTGCCACTACCTCAGCGGTCTCTAAGGTGACCAGAGGTAGCAGCAGGGCATATCGGAATTGCATCACAATCGTTTGCCATCCTCTTCAATTTCAAGCACGCTCTTTTGCCTCTCTCAAATCTATCTTCCTGTCACCTAAGGATTTTTTTTACTCAATCCCTCCACCTAAAACGCTTCCTCTTGTATTTCTCCCATCAATTCTTGCATTCATCACCATCTTCAACAGACAGCCATTTTCCATCCCCCTGACACGGCCAAACTACCTCGACACATTCATATCCATTCAAGCTGATAACTAATTTTTCACACCAGTTCTACCATTACTACTTCGTTCCTAACCCTATCCAATCGAGATACACTAGCGATACTCCTTAGGCAGCTCCTCTCGAACGCAATTTCAGTCTCTCCGGGACTTTCATTTCGCACGATTCCAATCCATACATCACAGTTGGTAAAATTAATTTTACTTACAGATATCTTTACATTCATACCTAATCCTCTATTCTTTATTGCTATCTTCACTAACCCCCACACTTTACATCATTCATTTACTCTCTGACTTATATCTGCTTCCACTCCACCATTTGCAAGAAGAGCAGAACCCAAGTACTTAAACT
>NC_090735.1:99363308-99368308 GCF_036898095.1 Palaemon carinicauda
GGCATTATATGTATCCTAATACATTCTGGAAACTTCAGGCTGATTCAAGCAAAGCATTCACAAAGCAGCGTCTAAGTTGTCAACGTTGCTGTAAACTGGCAGTTGGAAGTATGGTCCTATCATTGCCTGAAGAGTGCAACACTCTCATCTAACTCCTACTCTCTCAACATTAAATAAAGAATAAGTTTACTCGAAAACGTTCATGCCTCTTCCAACCACATGGAAACATAATGCAATCTCTAGCGTTTTATACCTTGTGTGAGACATACATACATTTTAACAAGATTATATAAGTCTTCGTAACCAAAGTACGTGAATTAAAGATTTAATTCTTCAAGATAACGTAAACTTACATATACAAAACTGAATGAAAATACAACTAAATTAATGACAGCAGTGTTATGAAATTTACATACATTTACTTATTCCTACATGAGTGGAACCCACCTTACAAGCCGGCTATACATCTCTTAAATACACAAATGAAATACATGGATAGAATAATCTACTTTCATGTGAGACTAGCTTCGTAAGAATTTATATATATATATATATATATATATATATATATATATATATATATATATATATATATATATACATATATATATATATATATATATATATATATATATGTATATATTTATATATATATGCATATATGTATATATATATATATATATATATATATATATATATATATATATATATATATATATATATATATATATCTACACACACACACACACATATATATATATATATATATATATATATATATATCTATACATATATATATATATATATATATATATATATATATACTGTATATATATACAGTATATATATGTATATATATATATATATATATATATATATATATATATATATATATATATGTATATATATACATATATATATGTATAAATATATATATATATATATATATATATATATATGTATATATATATATATATATATATATACTGTAAATATATATTGTATACATATATACATCTACATATACACTCACACACACACACACATATATATATATATATATACATATATATATATATATATATATATATATATATACATATATATATATATATATATATATATATATATATATGATAATTACATATGTATATATATGTTTATATATATATATATATATATGTATATATATATATATATATATATATTTATCATCATCATGATAATCATCATTAACCGTTGCTAGTCTACTGCAGAACAAAGGTCTCAGACATGTCGTTCCACTTGCTTCTGTTTATGGTCTTTCTATGCCAGTCCACATCCGCAAACTCTCTTATTTCGTCAATTCATCGTCTTCTCTTCATTCCCAACTCCTTTTGCAATTTCTAGGATCCCACTTTGTTATTCTTAATATCCACCATTTATCTGTCATTCTTATGTTGTCCTGCTTACATGTGGTTAGAATATCCTTCACTCTAGTTTGCTCTTATATCCATTTGCTCTTTTTTTAACTCTTATTTTCTTTTTAGAGAAAGTGGTATTTTGTAACCTCATTCCCTTTACCAATAGCTCTCCATCCCATGCTTATCCTTCTTTTCATTTCAGTTTCGTGTCCTGAGGAAACACTTACTGTCAGTCTTAAGTATGTAAATTCATTACCAATCTCTAGAGGTTAGTCCATAACTCTTATTTGTTGTGTCTCTGCATTTTCAATGAATGTTATCTTAGTTTACTCATATTTATTTATAGTCCTACATTTCTGCTTTCCTTATTCAAATCTTGTATTACCTTTTGATTCACTAAACATGACTATGATCTTGATCTTGTTTTAGGAACTTTTCCACTTATCTCTTGTACTCATTTCTTCTTTACTTAATTCCATTTCATCATGCAGCTAGGAGTACCTATTTTGTCTTTCTAAAGTAAACTCATCAGTTTTCATTTTCTTTTTACCGGAGCGTTTATTTTCTTTCTTAAAATTAGTTTTTCTCTCTTTTTCCTAAGATGTTGAATAAATTGCTTCTCACCATGCAAGGATTGCTTGACTTTAACTTGTTTAACACTATTATATCTTTAACTAAATTACCTTTTTTTTTCACTGAGAAAAAATATCCATATTCATTTTAATGATTCTCTTTCAGCAAATTCTACAAGAGTGTTTCCTCTGCCATTCCTTGTGACAACTCCAAGTTTACCTACTGCTGATTCTCCTCTCTTATTTTGACATACTTTAGCAAATGTAAATTGAGTCTTATGTTTTTTCATGGATATGTCCAAATCTTCATAAAACCTTTCTAGTTTTAGCCACTGTAGATTGGTGATAGTGGGAAATTTTTGTATGATCACTCAGAGCAAACCATACTAATATGGGTGACCTTTACTAATATAACTTTTGCGATATATATATATATATATATATATATATATATATATATATATATATATATATATATGTATATATATATATATATATATATATATATATATATATATATATATATATATATATATGTATATATATATATATATATATATATATATATATATATATATATATATATATATGTATGTATGTATACACACACACACACACACACATATATATATATATATATATATATATACATACATATATACACATATACACACACACACCCACACACACACACACACACACACACACACACACACATATATATATATATATATATATATATATATATATATATATATATATATATATATATATATATATATATATTGCACATATGCAGACAACAATAACAACTACAAATTAAGCTGTTTCTAACACCATTCCGGACAAAGGCCTCAGACATGTCACTTTACGTTTGAGGTTTGACCAGTTTTCATCACCACACTGGCCAGTGCACATTGGTTTGGGTGTGTGTGTGTGTGTGTGTGTTCTGGGGAAACGTTTAATGTCTGTCCTAAGTACGCTTATTCATTGACCATCTGTAGAGCTTAATATATAACCCTTATTTGTTTCAGTTTCATTAAACATTTTCTTAGTTAGACTCCTATTCTCTTTTAGCCCTATATTTCTGCTTTCTCTCTTCAAAGTCATCTATCATTTTTATAAAATCCTCTCATGTTCCCTCACTAGAACAATGATATCTGTAAATCTTAAGTTGTTATGGTATTTTCCAATAATGTTTATTCCTACATTTTCCTAATTTATACTCTTCAAAACTTCTAGGCACTGTAAATATTTTAGGAGAGATGGGCTCTCCCTGTGTAAATTCCTTATCATCCTCTTTTTGTTGTTTTAGGATTGCTGTATTTCCTGTACAGACATCTTCAACTGTTCTAACATAAGATTCATCTATTCCTCGTCTTGGAAGATCATTTATTTCTACTGAAGTTTTGATAGAATAAAAAGCTTTTTCATAATCTATAAATGTCATACGGAGTGGATTGTCATAATCTGTTCATTTTTCCATAACTGGTTAATTACATGGATATAATCAGTTGTATAATTTTAATCTTCATAATATAATAAAATATTACAAAGGCCATATTAGACCGGATAGAAAGTGAGCTAGACTTTAATTAACGAAGAAGGAAAAGTAGGATGCTAAGAGCCCTAAGGACTCCAATTGGGAAAAATAGCCGTAAGAGGAAAGGAAAGAAGGGAATAAGTAAACTAAAAGAGAGGTAATTTGAATTGAAACATTTTAAGAACAATAACCGGATTAAAATAGATCTTTCATTTACAAACAATAAAGAGATTCATGTCAGCCTGTTCAACATAAAAACGTTCGCTATCTAATTAGGAAGATCATTCCACAGCTTGGTCAGAGCTGGATTAAAACTTAGAGAATACTGGGTAGTATTGAGTCTTATGATGGAAAAGGCATAATTATTAGAGCTAACTGCATCCCTTGTATTACGAACAGGGTGGTACTGTCTGGGAAGAGCTAAACGCAACGGATGGTCAGAATTATGAAAAAAACCTATGAAACATGCATAATGAAATAACTGAACGACGGTGCCAGAGATTATTATCAAGATCAGGAATAAGATATCTAATAGACCATAAGTTTCTGTCCAACCATTTAAGACGAGATTTGAACGCTGAAGATCAGACAGAAGAACAACATTCGAAACAAGGAAGAATTAAATAATAAAAACACTTCTTCAGAATAGATTAATCACTGATATTTTCAAATTGTTCTTTTAATGAGCCAACCTTATGTGCAATTCAAGAAGAGACTGACCGAATATGCTTCTAAAAGTAAACTGCTATCAAGAATAACACCTTAAATTTCAAAAGTCATGCAGAGATAAAGAAACATTATGAAAGCAGAGATCCGGATGTTGAAAAGGACAGTCCTCGACCTACCCACAGTCATACCTGAGCTTTGTTAGAGTTCAACTTTTTACCATATAATTTGTATCATGCACTAATTTTACCTAGGTCACTATTAAGGGGCTCAGTAGCAAGAGATAAGTATTCAAGATATGGAATTTATGCAAAGAGAGCAACATAATCTGCATATGTAACAAGCTTGTTTTCTCAACCAAACCACATGTCATATGCTATGATAGCACATGACATGTGGTTTGGCTTAGACCCCAGAGAATTGTTGTTGATGGGCATCAGTGTTCTTGGCCCATTGCTTTTCATACTATACTATAGTATGAAAAGTAATGGGCCAAGAACACTGTGATGCCCATCAATAACAATTCTCTTGGGTCTGTTACTTAAAAATTCAATAATGATGTCAAGAAAAGACCAACGTATTCGCATTTGTTCAAGTTTGAAAATAAGGCATTCATGATTAACATGATCAAAGGCAGCACTAAAATCCACACCAATAATATGAACTTCCTGACCATAATTAAGGAATTTCTGTAAACCATTGGATATTGGATGAAAGGCATGCTCCAAGGTCTTTATACATATACATATATATATATATATATATATATATATATATATATATATATATATATATATATATATATGTGTGTGTGTG
>NC_090735.1:99370808-99375808 GCF_036898095.1 Palaemon carinicauda
TTGTTCAGTGGCTAGTTTCTTCTTGGTAATGGTAGAAGATAGACTTAATCTATGACATACAGCACTTCTAGAAGAAGGACGCTCTAAAACGAAACCATTTTTCTCTAGTTTTGGGTAGTGCCATAGCTTCTGTACCATGGCCTTCCACTATCTTGGGTTAGAGTTATCTTGCTTGAGGGTACGCTAGGGCACACTACTCTATTTCATTTCTCTTCCACTCTTTTTCTTTTTAATATTTATAGTTTATACAGCTTATGGAAGATGTAATTGAATGTTGTTATCATTTTTAGAATATTTAATTTTTATTGTTTATTACTTATCTTGTAGTTTATTTAATTCCTTGTTTTTGTACCACCCGTGTCACACGATCGTACATAGTAACGACATTTCTCTTTGTTGTATATATTATCCTTTGTATCTTCGCTCTCCCCTCGCACTGACAGCAATTTGCATGAATCTGTCAGCCTATTTCTAATTGTTAACTGTTAACAGAATCGGTTGCCGGTTGGGCAAAAAATAACATGTTGTATTTTGTGACCTTTTTGCCGGGACCCTGTGTGTATATATACTCGATGTGTCTTTAATAAACTACTCAGATCCATTCATCTCGCTTTTGAGTCACGTTGGTGACCCTGGAGTGGTACATTTCCTTCCTTCAATGAGCTACTTTTCCTTGTTGAAGACCTTGGGCTTATACCATCTTGCTTTTCTAACTAGGGTTATAGATTGGCTTGTAATAATAATAATAATAATAATAATAATAATAATAATGATGATAATAATGATAATGGTAATAATAATAAAATTAAAGTAATTTGTTTATTCTCTCTCTCTCTCTCTCTCTCTCTCTCTCTCTCTCTCTCTCTCTCTCTCTCTCTCTCTCTCTCTCTCTCTCT
The DNA here is from genome assembly GCF_036898095.1 of Palaemon carinicauda. Classification (NCBI taxonomy): domain Eukaryota; kingdom Metazoa; phylum Arthropoda; class Malacostraca; order Decapoda; family Palaemonidae; genus Palaemon; species Palaemon carinicauda. The sequence goes on from NC_090735.1 coordinate 99,371,705, forward strand.
TACTGAACTGTAAGAAAAAACTCGCTCTTCAGATAAGCGAGTTGAACTTTTAGGAATTATTGTAAAGTTTGAGACGTGTTAAAATTTTACTTTATATACAAACTAGATAGATGAAATATATTAACAAGAAAAATTATGAATTATTAATAAAATTTTCAGTTTTCCCCCAATAACACTTTGAATATGTATGTATATATGTATGTAATTTTAACCTGTGCTTATTCACAATACGTACACGTGTTCGTAACCAGGTATCACAAAGAAGTTTATTATTTCTCTTGGCAAAATTGACAAATTTTCAACATTTAAGGATATACTGAGCTTCCGAATTCACCTGGTTACTGAGAATTCCTTTCTGTCGAAAAGTCGATCGAAGTTTAAAGGTCCAAAGATGGAGGTTTGAGGTACTGGGCTCTTGCAATCAGAATATCTCAAGAACTTTAAAACGAACGTGAACAGAATATTCAGATGAAATTACCTGTCTTAGAAAACTGGAAAAGCATTTTTTTTTCATCTTATAATCCTTAGCACTGAAAGAATGTGTCACTAGTTTTGTAGAATAGAAAAAAGAAGAAAATATTGCTACATTTTCGATTAAACAAACAGCTAGACGATGATGAGTTGATGTCAAAATCTGTTATTGTTTTTGTTACTATTAATAATAAATAATCGACAGTAATATTGATAGTATAAATTGAGGGAATACAATTTGGGTAAGTAATTTTAGTGCTTCGTCAATTTTGTTACATAATTATACGTATACCGACAACTTAATGTACGCCTCATAACAACACATTCTTAGAATTTTTGTCATATTTACTTGTTTTCATTAATGTTTAAAAATGAATAGCGTTAATTAAGTGAAGTTACCGAGGATCTAAAATGTTTGCTTTATGTTGTACAGATGAAATGCCCTAATAAATCTTTTTATTGTCAATTAGGGTTCATTTATCAAATATTAATTTCGTTATTTGCGTACTTGAAAGCTTGCTTATACCTCATAAACATCACTCATGTGCAGGTCACTATTCCTGATCTCCCCGACACGCATACTTATATAATATATATATATATATATATATATATATATATATATATATATATATATATATATATATATGTATATATATATATATATATATACATATATATATATATATATATATATATATATATATATATATATATATATATATATATAACATATATATATATATATATATATATATATATATATATATATATATATATGTATATATACAAATACACACACATATATATATATATATATATATATATATATATATACATATATATATATATATTCTTATGAAGCTGGTCTAGTGTAGAGTACTTGTTTCATTCATGTATTTCATTTGTGTATTTAGGAGGTGAATAGCCAGCTCGTAAGGTGAGTTCCTTGATGTGCCCATGAATGAATTCAGTGTATTTGAAGTCGAAGCTATCCTAAAAAACTAGAGACGGGAAGTCCTGGGATACGATGGAATAAGTGACTGCCAGACTACTTACAAGATTATTTTGTAAAATGTGGCATGAAGAGGCTAAACCTGATGAATGGGAGTTAGGAGTGTTGGTGTAAATAGTTAAAAAAAGGGGGACCTGACTGGTTGCAATAATTACAGAGGCATAACACTTATGTCAGAGGTTATGAAAATACGTAGACTGGAGAGAGAGATTGATGAAAAGCTGAGAGATGAACAAGCAGGATTTAGAAAAGGTAGAAGTTGCACTGACCAAATTTTAATTTCAAGACATGTTGTACAGCAATGAGTAGAATATAGAAATCCCCCTTTAATGGCATTTGTGGACTATGAAACATCCTTTGATAGTGTGCACCGGCCAATTTTTTGGAGAGTCCTGCGTTATTAAGGAATTCCTCTTAAATATGTAAATTTGATTAAGTCTGTTCATGAGCATAGCAAGTGCAAAGTTAATGTTCGTGGAGTCTTATCAAATAAATTTCCAGTGAACAGCGGAGTACTCCAAAGGAATGTGTTGTCACATATAATGTTTATCCTCATAGATTTTGTAATGTGTAGAAGAGTCAAAGATGGTGGAGAGGGATTGGACTGGATTGGTGATAGGAATTTAGCGGACCTAGAGCATGAGGATGATGCTGTCCTAGTTAACAGAACACCGAAGGGTTTGCAATGCTTGCTTACCAAAATGCATGAAATATCACACGATGTTGGACTGAAGATAAATAGAAAAAGACATAGATGATGAGAAAGGAATATGTAATGGAAGACGAAATATCATTAGAAGGAGAAAGGATTAATGAGGTAGAATCATTTAAGTATTTAGGAACTATGATCTCCAATATAGGGTCTTTAGAATTAGAGTTTAGTGAAGGATTAAAAAAAGTAAGTCAGACAATGGCTAAGTTAGGTAAAAACTGGAAATCAAATCACCTGAAATTACATATAAAAATTACATATAAAAATCAGACTATATATCAGTTTAGTGAGATCGGTGTTACTTTATGGACATGAGTCATGTATGACAATGAAACAATCTCTAATAGATTTAGTAGAATTGAGAATAAAGCCCTCAGAAGGATATTGGGAGTTAAATGTCAGAACAGGATTAGAAATGAGACTATAAGAGATATTATTTGAGTGCCATATGTGGACGATATCATGAAAAGGGTTAGATGGAGATGGTTTGGGGACGCTCTTTGCACTTCTATCTTAGAAGCTAACGAGTTCCATAGAGAGAATAAGTGTAGGAGATGATATATATATATATATATATATATATATATATATGTATTCATATGTATATATATATATATATATATATATATATATATATATATATATATATATATATGTGTGTGTGTGTATGTGTGTGTATGTGTGTGTCTGAACATATACCCACAAATATATAATATGTAAATATTTGTTTATTATTATATATACACACGCACACACACACACACACACATATATATATATATATATATATATATATATATATATATATATATATATATATATTGAAATGCACGTTTATTTTGTATTTTATGCACAGTAGTTACACTGTAATGCTATTGCTTTTTCTATCACTTGTGCTCTCCCTCACTGATAATACAAAAACCTGTTTAAGCTTGAAATTGCAAATTTCACATTGTTGGAATTTTAGTTTCACTGCTGCCCTCACCCGTTTGTGTATATGATCGTTATCTTATTTATATACAGTCAGTTATGCCCGGGTCATCTTTCTATTTAGACCCTTATCAGTTCACCACATTGGTGACTAAGGAGTGATTGCTGCTTGCTCACCATCCCGCTCACTGGTGTTCCTATTCTTTTCTGAAGCCTCCTAACGAACCAGATTTTAACCACTCCACATCAATGAAACTGTTGCCCATCGCAAGTAGAGAAGCTTTTGCCTGGGTTCAGTTTGCCGAAGTTCAGTTTTGCATCTAGGGAATGACTTGCTCAAGCAACAAAGCCGACTATGTCATCGTGGTAAACCTAAAAGACACTTTCCCAAAAATCTATGATTGGCTTTGTGACAAAGCTATTGCCCATATAGAGTATGAAGCCCTAAAAACATTCCTCCTGCAGTACTTCCATTGCCAGCTGTCCATATATTCAAGCTTTTTAAGCTCTTAACAACTGTTAGGGGACAGTATGGCTCACCTACAAATAGCCGCAGAAAGCTCTCCTTGGGAAGTGAACCTACTTCGTGACCTTTGGGTATGACCCCTAACCGAACCTGTATGAGCAGCTATCCCTATGTCAATACATTGCCCTTAATGTACTTGATGACCAAAGTCAACGTACTTATGGACAGCCACTTCACAATCTTCAAAAAGCTGCTCACCACCCACATATGCCACCCCTCATTCATACACCAACCAACAAACACTACAGCCACTTACTGAATTCCATCGGCCACAGCTATGCTACCACCACTCCTGATTCTGGGCTGCTGAGAAGAAATGAGATGACAGTTGCCAGTAGTCCAAAAACTTATAAGTAGTTCATTGCTTATTGCAGTGGCCTACCCTGTCACTAATATTCTCTTTTTACATGATGCAAGAACGGGTGTGCGGTTTTTACTAGACACTGGTGC
>NC_090735.1:99380808-99388308 GCF_036898095.1 Palaemon carinicauda
AGAATTGATAATACTAGAGCAGTATCTTGGAGGAATTCCTGAACACATTCCTACGTACTTGAGAGTGGAAATTACAATTTTAACCGTCGTTTCGACCAAGTGTCAAATATTCGCCGAATCATGGAAACCAGTTCAGTAAACTACAGGAACTTGTTCAACAGTTACAACGGAAGTACCAGTGGTGCTATCCTTAAGCAAAAGGTGATAGTACCACAGCAACAAACGTCTAATCGTCCTCCTTCGAGTATTGTGAAAGACGTGCAAAAGGTTGATATTGTCTGTTTTAAATGTGGCAAGAGAGGCTATATCAGTAAGGAATGTTGGTCAAACCAACCGAAAGCAGTCGCCTATGTGATTAAAGATAATTTGACTTCGCAGAATGTGAAGACTAAGAAACAATTGGGAAAGGACAGGGAGGAAAATGAACCATGCACCGTTTACGCAACCAACAGGACGAATCCAAAGAGCATGGGTGCCTTTAAACCATATATTTATGAAGGTATGTCAGCAGCAATAGACGGGAGTGAGCGAACCCCGGTCAAGATATTTACGCGACACAGGTTATAACAATGGTTTGGTTGTATGGGGAGTACATCCTTACTTTACTTACTTTACTTTGATGGCTGCTTTTCCGGTCCTATACAGCAGGAGAACCCTACTCTCTACAGGACCTCCACTGTCGTTTTACCTTATTCGTTCAGAGTATTTAACGTTTCATGTCTCATAATCTCTCATTTAATGATCATCGTCACTGTCAAAAGACTCATGAAATAAGAAAGTCTTCAATTTCCTCTTGAAAGCCTTAATGTCTTCAATCATTCGAAGGTTTAGTGGGAGCTTATATCTATGTTCCAATAGTTTGAAGCCATCTGTGACTATTCTCGTGTCGACACGATTTGTTGGCTGCGCAATATGTAGCAATTCTCTTAAGTATTTTGGACGCCCAGTTCTGATAACTTGGTGGGTTATTGTACATATTTTAGATTCAATTCTCGCTTTAATCGGCAGCCAGTGTAAATCGATTAGTATAGGGGTGATCCTTTCTCTAGGTGGGACACCTTTTATCAGTCTTGCTCCTCTGTTTATAATATTTTATAATTTCTTAAATTACACTTTTGGTAAATTGTAGTAGATAGAGTTGCAGTAGTCAGTCCTGGTAATAACACAGTTTATCACAAGTTTCTTTACAGAATTTTCATCCAGATACTTTTTTATAAACGCAATATTTCTTTGATGATAACCAGCAGTTTTTATTACATTATTTATTTGGGCATTTAGAGACAGGTTACAGTCAAGAAATACACCTAGATCTCGAACTTTACTAGATATCGGCACCGAGTCATTATTTATGTTTATTTGAAGATGACCTAAGTTTCTCACGCTGTTTCTCTTTCCCACCACCATGAATTCAGTTTTGTTCTCATTTAATTTTAGTTGTTCAAATGTCATCCATTTTCTAACACTTTCAAGGATTCGGTTTAGAGTTTCAGTAGTGTCAAGTACATCATTTATGGAGAAGTAAAATTATGTGTCATCTGCAAATAGTTTGAACTTCAAGCCATGCCTTTGTAGTATTTTTTGTTAAGGCTTCATATGATGAATAAGAGATTCAAATTTGTACACAGTAATTTCTACCAGTTAAGTAGTCTTTTAGGTATTCGAAGACTTGATCTTCAACACCGATGGACCGTAGATCATTTAGTATCAGTTCATGCACAACTGTATCAGAAGCTGCACTGAGATCGAGCAGAATTAAGATACCACATTCATTTTCATCCATAATTTATAGCATATTATTTACAACAGAGCAGATGGCTGTCTCCATAGAGTATAGTTTTCTGTAAGCAGATTGGTTTTCGGGCAAAGCTTCTATTACTTCTAAGTGACTGGCTAGTTGTTCAAGAATTACATATTCAAGCAATTTTGAGATAAAGGATAGATTTGAAATAGGTCTATATGAGCTTAATTCCTGGTAGTCCAGTGCATTTTTCAGAACTGGTGTGACTATAGCCATTTTCTCAGATTTAGGAAACTTACATTCATCAATGCTTGCATTTGCTATTCTCATTACTATTTCGGCTAGACTGGAAAAGTCTCTCTCTCCAATTACTTCAGATATTGGTATAGGATCGATGGCGCAGTTTGTTTTCTTTGTTCTCTTGATAATTCTGGTGATATCATTTTGTGTTATGTTGTTAAATCGTATTAATTTTGTCTGTGTGCCTGGTGTATCATTAATCTGATGTTGAGTATTTACATATGACCTGGTTATGTTTTCAATTTGGTTTTTAAAGAATACTAGAAAATCATTTGCTAGTTCCTGGTCACTGTAACCTTCAGGTAGCTTCTTTTCTTTTACATTTCCCATTATACCACTGAGGAGATGATATAACTTATTTATGTCTATTGCTGCTTCGAGGATCTTTCTCTTATAGCATTCACTTTTTTCCTTCTTAGTAGGTAGTTATATTCACACGCAGCACTTTTGTATTCTGCCCAAGGACTTTCAGTTTTTAACCTAATCCACTTTCTTTCTTTACGTCTTTTTTCCTTCTTTTTTACCAAAGTCTTTCCATCAAACCAAGGAGATTGGTCTTTTACGGTTAAAGTCTTTTCCATCGGTGGGCACATGGTATCATATTCACTTTTACTCACTCTATTATAAGTGGTCATAAGACAGTATTCACTCGCTTTTTCATCATGATCACAGTGAATGATGATAGAATCATTTTTTTTTCTTTGTAACTTCTTCAGTAAATATGGTAGGAGAAAATTTTGATTTATGTCTAAAGTTTATTTTCTTTACTAATGCATGTTTCTGTAGAGGCAGACTAAATGTAATGAGTTCGTGTACTTGAAAGATAGTACATTTCTCTTTGACTTTTATATCTGATACAATACTATTCATGTCATCACTTAGAACTATGTATAGCGTATGCCCAGTTAAAGTAGTATGTACAGTCAACATTATTCACAAGTCGATATGATTATAGTACTGTAACTCACTAAATGCCAAAGCGTCAGGATTTGATGCGTCATCCATCCAAAAATTTAAGTCTCCACATATAACTAATTCGTTTTTTTCCATGGTAATCATCTCAATGAGATCACCAAATTCTTCAAAAAAGATACTAGTGTTTCTTCTAGGAGGTTTGAAGATTGTTACAAAGGATATTCTTCTATTTTTTCGCATGTGTGAGGGTTGTCATTTCAGTGATCTTTGCCTTGTCCAAGTTATTTAGCCATGTTTCAGATAATGCTAGTGTATCAAAATATTTCTCGTTTATCAATTCTAGAATTTAAACAGTCTTATTACCTAGTGATTGTATATTTACATAGCCACAGTTTATGACATCCCTGGTAACCATGATCAGTATTTTCTGCTAGTCTTTCCAATTCTTAGTCAAAAACATTGCTGTCTCTAGAATTTACTGTGTGGTCACTTGGTCTGTTTAACTTTGTGCAGTTTATACACTTTGACACTTGCGAATTACACTCCCTGGTGTAGTGTCTCCCTGAACATGGTGGAACAGTGTCTCACATGGGACTCAGTTATTTTGAAGGGAATAGGAGGTGACGAAGTCACCCCTATTTGCTGTTTAAAACTTTCAGGGGAGTTGGTGACAGGTAATTTTAACTTTGTGGTAAAGGATTCAATGCCTGTCGAAGGAGTAGAAGTCCTGTTGGGTGATGAGGTTGGTGGAGTGCCGCCCGTGCCTTGTCCCATTGTAACGGAAAATATTTTGAAATATAGTCCTACGACTGGACTCGAGAACGACTACCCGTCTCTGTTTCCTAGTGGTGTTACAACTAGGAGTATGAAGAAGGAAGTGGCTGCCAAAGAAGAAGAAGAAATTTTAAGAGTGATGAACTTAGAAGATTTGTTTTCCAAAGAAGAAGATTCCCTTGATAGTACGCAAGAGGAGAATTCGAGAGTAAGCCCGAGCAAAGTGGAACGACAGGTGAGTGGACAAGAGGACGAAGAAGAAGAAGAAACCGAAGGAGCAATGAACTTAGAATATTTGTTTTCCAAAGAAGAGGATTCCATTGATAGTACGCAAGAGAAGTGCCGAGTAAGCCTGAGTGAAGAGGAATGACAGATGAGTGGACAAGAAGATGAAGAAAAAATGAACTTGGAAGAAATGAATTTGCAGGATTTGTTATCCGAAGAAGAGGGTTCAATTGATGATATGCAAGAAGAGAACTCAAGGTTAAGTCTGAGCGAAGAGGATCGGCAGACAAGTACACAAGTGGACGAAGAAGAAAAAGAAGTCGAAGGAGCAATGACCAAAAGATTTGTTTCCGAAGAAGAGGATTCCCTTGATGATAAGCAAGAAGAGAACTCAAGAGTAAGCCCGAGCAAAGAAGAGGGATGGATGAGCAGACAAGTAGAGAAAGAAGAAATGGACTTGTATGAAATCGAAAATTCAACGTTAGAAGTAGGACAAGAAATGGACTTTGAAGAAGTCGAAAATTCAACATTAGAAGTAAGACAAGTGAGTAGGAAAAGGCTGATAAGATTGCAACGGAAGGATGCAACGTTAACCGAATTATTGTACCGTGTGGTCGTGTGGTGGACGAGACGGACGCCCAGCAGTCTCCGACCTGTTATTATCTTAAGGATGGGTTGCTCATGAGGAAGCATAGACCCGCCGATATCCCTGGGAATGCCGAATTGGTGATATATCAGCAGATGATAATTCTTGCACCGTTGAGGAGATAGGTGATTGCAATAGTGTATGTGATGGAACATACGGGGATAAAGAAGATGACGGAGAATATAATGAAACACTTTTCCTGGCCTGGCATGCATAAGGACGTGAGCCAGTTTTGCCAATCATGTCACGTATGTCAAATGGATGAAAAGCCTAACTAGTGCATCAAGGAAGCTCCCTTACACCCGATGAAAGTACTAGGAGAACCTTTCAGGAAAGGACCGAAGAAAATGATAGGAGAAAAATGGAAGGATTGAGAGAAAACGGAAGGTAAGTATGTCAAGAATTTGGGGAAAGGGTTTGGGGAAATAAAGAAATTTTCCCTAGAAGGCATGGAGACGATGATTCAAGGACGGACGAAGGAAAGGTTTAGAAGGAAAAATACGAACAGACAGGTTGCAGGACCCTTCAGCAAAGGATCAGAGTAAATGTTGGCAGGAAAAAGGAATGATCGAGAGGAAACGGACGAAGGAAATATCAAGGATTTGAGGAAAGGGAACGGAAAGTTAAGGAAATTTTCCCTAGAAGACGTGAAAATGAGGCAAGGACAAGCGAAGAATAGGTTTGGTACGAAAAGTACAAACAGACAGATTACGGTAGGACGGCAGGTATTGGTCTACGCATTGGAAAGAAGATTCCCTCTAGCCAACGAGTTCCCAGAACGATTCTGGATTTTGGAGAAAGTCAGTGACCTGACCTACGTTATCGAGATATCAGGAAAAAGTAAAAATTTGAGGAAGACGATATCAGCTTCAAAACCGATACTTGAAGCACCGTATTTCACCAAAAAATTCCTTATCCAAGTGGATGCGTCGGATAACTGGATTAGAGCTGTCTTATTGCAAGAAGATAAGAAAGGAATTCTTCATCCTGTGTGCCTCATGTCATCGAAGCTGAAGAAGAAGCAATGAGTCGACTCGACAGTTGAAACGGAACTGCTGGCGCTGATTGCAGCAATGAACAGGTTTTCATTTTATGTAAGTCGAATAGAAAATGTAGACATTATAGTATATTCTGATCACAATCCTTTAACTTTTGTGAATAAGATGAAAAATAATAATCATTGGTTAACTGGGTAGTCATTATGTTTGCAACTGTATTGTATTAATGTAAAGTATATATCAGATAAATATAATGAACAGACAAAGATAACGTGGTTGTAGACTTTATCTCGGGCTGAATCGATGGATTCAGATCTGAAATGAATAATTTTTTTTTGTGGGGGAGCTATCTTACAAAGCTGGTCTAGTGTAGAGTAAAAATCGTAGTTTATTGATGATTTTATTTATATTTCATATATTGTTTTCATTTGTGCATTGAGGAGATGATCCCCAGCCCGTAAAATGAGCCCATCTCATATAGATATAAACATTTTATGTAAATTACGTTAGACTTTCGTCATGAAATTCATTGCCCCTGTTATTCAAGTCAACATACGTAATATTATGTTTTTTTTTAAGAATTAACTTTTTATTTCATGTATGTTTGCTACAAAGTCTTATGTTGTATATTTGAAAGTGTTGTAGGATTTATGTGAGATCGGAACAAGGGCTTAGGTAATGTTCTTTTATATTTTATGATGTATTGCATTATGTTTGAGAGAGAGAATGTTCAGTGACGCATGCTTTCAAAGTTTCAAGAATACCTGGTGAGAGGATGTTATTTTTTTTTTTTTATTTCGGGGACAGTAGGTAGGCGGAGCTAGCTGGGAAGTCGTCTCGTGGGTGCGTTGATGTGTATCTGAGAGTTGCCTGAAACTCTCATTGATTCGCCTCTTGGCATTTTTATCAGGTTGGAAACTCTGATGCCTTTAGGCAGAGACCTCGCTTCCAAAACAAATTGTAACCTTCTGGAATTTGCCAAATTTGATATATAAGGTGACCCAAGGTTGGGTTAGAGGCAGAGACTGACAGACATAGAGATCGAGTTAGAACGCAGCCTTCCCCTCTCCCTCTCTCTCCCTCAAGTACCCCCGTATATTGTTGAAGGTGCTCATTACCTTAGTGTGTTCTCTCCTAAGTGACTATGTGCCCCAAAGCAAATCGTGTCAAAAATACGCAAGATTAAAAGGTGATTTTGAATTCATTTTATTAGGGTGAGTGTTAGCATTGTATAACGTTTTTTGTAAACGGCACTGTAGATAGTATAAATTTTTGTTAAGGGAATTGGTCATCTATTATTCATTGAGTGTCAAACGTAAACATTGTATTATTTCAGAATTATCATAAGCATTTGTATAATTTCTATTGCATCATATCTTTTCTTAGACTAAGGTTTATACAGATATAATAGTTCAAGTCAAGATATTATAAATTTCAGATCGTAACATTTTTGTCTTATTCTAAGTTTTGTTCAGACATATTATTTTTCCAGTGACTTAATTTTGTTACGTAAATTCTTTTCATAGTATTGTAATTTTTATAAAACATATTCATTTTTGTAAAGATGGATTATTTCCAATTATCCTTATTTGGGACCAGATTCGGCTCTTATTCCTATTAAGAACCAAAGTGAGAGTCAAATACTGTTTAATAATACTTAAGAGTAATTACCCAGTTTGGTTTTGAGTGTACTTGAGAGACCTTTGGATATTCAGTGTTTTATATATTGCTTTCTGGGAGTTATCTAACGGTCTCCGAATTCGTGTATTAATGCTTTAAAGTGTAACAGTTTTAATATAAAAGCAAAAAGGTAATTTGGAATTCGAGAGGTTAATTAACTTTCCAATCGTAGTATATTTTTATATGTTTGGTTCTCAGTCACAAGCCATATTATAGAGTCATAA
>NC_090735.1:99393308-99420808 GCF_036898095.1 Palaemon carinicauda
GCGTTACCAAGTTTCCCATTTAATACACTGTAATCGGTTAATCAGGTTTAAGCTATTAGGCTTGAGTCCAGAAATTATGCGTTACCAAGTTTCCCATTTAATACACTGTAACCGGTTAATCAGGTTTAAGCTATTAGGCTTGAGTCCAGAAATTATGCGTTACCAAGTTTCCCATTTAATACACTGTAACCGGTTAATCAGGTTTAAGCTATTAGGCTTGAGTCCAGAAATTATGCGTTACCAAGTTTCCCATTTAATACACTGTAATCGGTTAATCAGGTTTATAATAGACCAAATCAGAGAAACTTGAAATTATGAGTTTGAAGTGATCTTGAAATATTTATATGGAGGGGGGGGGGGGGGGGGACGTTGGTCGAATAATGGTTTGAAGCACTGAAGTATGAAACTTGAAACTTACTGGGGATTCTAAAACAATGTACTACGAGGTTAAACATTTACCATGGTTGTAGAAATATTCAATAAGCAACTGAAAAGTTCGAACTGACTGAAGACTGGAGAGTGGGTACTTGTTTTTGGTGCTTATAGGTAAGGGTTTCATGTTATACAAGGGCTTATAAAAATGGTATTAAAAGAAATTTTTGTTTCCACACAATAGAAAGAAAAACATCGTAAGCTTGATCTTTGCTAGTGGCTGGAAGAACACTTTGAGAGGTTTAGTTTCTCTTCATATCATCATTAGTGCAGAATAGCTTTTTCTTCTAACTGAAACATTTCTGAGACCTCCATGATGTTGTGAATAGATAAAAGGGGAATTGTTAATGAGCTTTGAAATGCCCAAAGTTAGTATAATAATAATTCGAGATTTCAAATTTCTAAATAAGTGAGTAGACCAAGATGACTCAGATTAGTCATACATATAATTTTTGTCTTGCATAAAGAACTCTTGTCTCTGTAATTATCCCAATGTGTTTAAATAATACTTTTTGAATTAAATTATAATGTCATAACCTTTAATGGGACCTTCCGCTAATAACTATTCGCTGAGAAATTCTATCAGTTTCGTATCCTCGCTAGTTTGAGTTCATATTAGGTGCCTGTGGTTTCGAAACCAATTCCGCAAAAATGCAGTCTTTTCCTGGTATTTCATCACAAGATTCTTATTCTAGTTTTGTGTGCAATTGATCTTTTTAAGCAGCCTTTGACACAGATGGAAGGAAATTTCTCATGCAATACTGTTGTAGTTTTGTTTAATTTAAGTGTGCAAAAACAAATATCAATTAGATACGGCGGTGACTAATCTTTAAAAGTAATTTACTATTTTTTTTTTTAAATTTATGCATATATAGGCTACGATGATAAAAGTTTAGTTAAACAAATTTCCATAACAAAGCATATTAACAGTATTTTACTATCTATGAACCATTTAGGTGTTTGATAGATACGAATATTACTGAATGTTAAGAATATAAACCTTCATTTAAACATTCTTTTTTCCTATGATTTGGTCGCACTAAGCCACGGTGTTACTCGGTTGGATTGAATTCTTTCTTACACAATAAAGGTTTTTGGAGGAAATCGATTTGGAAATACATTTGAAAGCATTTACTCTGCAAACTTAATCAAAACTTTTCCGAAGTGGGTGAATGTATGAAAATATATGTAAAGTTAATTCGGTTACGTATTCTTCAATTAAAGGTTTGTGTGTCATTAAAATATTATTATTATTATTATTATTATTATTATTATTATTATTATTATTATTATTATTATTATTATTATTATTATTATTATAAGTAAAAGACATGACTGAATTATGCTGATGAATTTATGATAACAAATGCAGTGACCCTCAAAGACAGTGGCTCCTCAGCATCCGGATTCTCGACAACAAATTTAGTTTTGAGATACATATTAGGTTAGCGTCTTCTTCATTGGCACAAAAAATTGGTTTATTAAGAAAGTCTTCTAGGATTTTCGGTGATCAATCTGTTTTGAAGGACTTTTAATTCTTTCATTTTACCCTGTTTCGAGTATTGTTCTCCTGTTTGGTCTTCAGCTGCTCATTCTCATCTTAATACTTTGGACTTGAACTTATTTATGATCTATTAAATTTCATATTCCTGATCTAGATGTTAATCTATGGCAACGTCGTTTAATTAGTTCATTATGTATTTTACATATGTTTTTATCTCATTTCTGATTATCTTCCTGGACAGTTCCGCTTTGTTCGTAATACTAGGCATGCAGTTAATTCTAATAGTCAGGCCTTCTCCATCATTAGGCTCAATACAACACAGTGTTCTAGAAGTTTTATTCCAGCTGCCACCAAGTTGTGCAACGATCTTCCCAAGTGAGTGGTTGTATCGGTTGAACTTGAAAAGTTCAAACTTGCAGCAAATGTTTTTTATGTTGAAAGGCTGACATAAGTCTTTTTATAGATTATATATGAAATATCTGTTTTGGTGTTGTTACTTTTTTTAAGATATTTCAATTGTTCATTACTCTCATATCGTTTATTTAATCTCTTATCTCCCTTCCTATCTGGGCTATTTTCCCTGTTGGAGCCCTTGGGCTTATAGCATCTTGCGTTTCGAACTAGGGTTGTAGCTTTTCTAGTCCTAGTGAAGAGTCTTACGGATGCCACTCTGGCGACCTTGGTTATATTTTGTTATTTACAGAAATTCATAATTGTGGCTGGACCATATTTACCGCTATGGTATTGTGCACAAGATTGAAAGGATACCTGATTTAAATATTTTGTACAAGCTGACACTGCTATTATAATAACGTCTGTGATTTTTTTTTAACATCATACACATTCATCATGACAATAGTGTACATTGACACAGTATATGAAAAAAAAGCTTCAAAAAAGATATAAAATTAGCATATAACAGCAGTGAGTATTACATTCATCAATAGTTCTCCAGATTATCCTTTACCAAAATGCTACTTTACCACAATATGGAAGCTTTAAACATTTATATCCAAAGTTCAAAAACAGATCTATTGACCAGATCCTCCTCACTGCCTGATTCAAGAGGATCATCGAACGCCTGCTTAATTGTATATTCATTGGTGCATTTGCCCTCTGCTTGGCAGCTGCAGAATGTATGTGCAAGAGATCTTTGCATTCTTACAGCTGCATTGTGATAACGTTCTTCAGGTCTTAAGGTTATGCAGACTAATATATTGCTACTGGATAGGGGACCCCATCTTTATTATGCCACTCATAGTATTCTGCACTCAGCTCTGCGGGTTGGTGCTCATCAGCAGCTTTCTCTATCGTTGCCTGAAAGTGAGCTCGCTAAATGTGATGAGTGAGTGCCTCATCTGTTGGCAGAAGAGAGAGGAGATTGGAGGACTTTTCTCTTTTTGTGGTGAAGAGTATGTGGCAAACTCCAGCTATGGCTGTGCAGATCCTGGCACCATACAAGAGACAAAACAGACGGCGATCAATCTCCATCAAGACTTCTTCAGAAGTGTTTGGGTTGAATTATTGGAGTAAGATCAAAGTTGTCATGCTTCATCTTGACATTAATAGAATATACTTTGCAATTCCCAGAGGAGTATAAGAATGTGTTACACCTGGTAATCACATGGAAGGGCAAAAGCTGCAAGCTTCTAGTTTCGAGCTTCCTAACTGTAGCAGTTATATCACCTACTGACAATGTTCACAAGATTTTCATTTGAGGATTTCAGAGGATGAATGCATTTTCGTAGTTCAGTCCGTATTTTCTGCCTGTCCATTGCATGTAGCTCAAACCTTTGTGATCCTTCCTTTTTATGCCTTTTCTATGACTATTCCCTTCCACAATGATGCTATCTTCATCCTTGAACATGTTATTTACAGAGAAACAGTGTTGCAGACACCATGTGATGCAATCTATCTTATCACTTGATCTGATGAGATGGTGATACCAAGTACCCTGTCTTGCTTTTCCATACCGGATGTATGTCTGTTGCCCGAACCGATCTAAAATAACAGCATTCCAATACATGGCAGCAGACAAGCATCCCTCTTATGAACATATTCTGGGCTTCCCTCAGAAGAGCTTTCATCTCGGACAGGTACCATGTGCAATACTTTGTGTAATTCCAGTTTACTGCAGCAAGGAAATATGGCATCATTTGCTCAACACAGTAAAAGTGTAGAAATCAATTTGCTTCTCTCTCTGCACATACGAAGATCAAGGCAAGCCAAACTGGTATGATAAAACAGTTGGTTCACAGTTTCCCTGATGGTTTCTGTCTGGCCTCTTCAAGCTATGATTGGAGGCTTCCGGGTATGACCTCTGCTTCATGATATTCTTCAAGAAGGGCAGTGGCTACCATACAGAATCCTTTCACTGCTTTAGGCCAGGTTTTTCCATTCAGCATATTTGCCGTTCTCCGAAAAGCACACTTCTGGATATCTTTAAACTGGCTGCACCACTACTTGCACTTAGTGCACAGCCTCTACAATGTTTGCATCACTTCTAGAAGGCTAAAATCACTGGTGGATGATATAGCTGCATGTCAGCTACCATGTAAATGCCAATTTCAAAAAGCTATAGACAGTTGCAATTAGAAGGCTACAAGAAATCTGAAGCAGTACAATGTACATTTGGATATATAAACACAAAATATAAGACCTTGTCATCTTGTATGTCTTAATTTCAAGAAGATGAAACTGGGATCTCTCTCTCTCTCTCTCTCTCTCTCTCTCTCTCTCTCTCTCTCTCTCTCTCTCTCTCTCTCTTTCTCTCTCTCTCTCTCTCTCTCTCTCTCTCTCTCTCTCTCTCTCTCTCTCTCTTCTCTCTCTCTCTCTCTCTCTCTCTCTCTCTCTCTCTCTCTCTCTCTCTCTCTCTCTCTCTCTCTCTCTCTCTCAATTGTCGCGAATGAAGTGAGTGACCTTATATGAAATGCCAAAATTTTTTCGAACGAATCTCACCCAATCCATAGCTCAGTCATTCCTTCTTATTATTGCCGGGCTGGGGTGGGGGCAGCTGATATTTTCAGCGGCGCAGTCAATAACTGCAATACCAGTAAATATATTCAAATTAAATTTTAAGGGATTATTTATATATATATATATATATATATATATATATATATATATATATATATATATATATATATATATATATATATACATACATATATGTATTTATATATATAAATATATTTATATATAAATATATATATATATATATATATATATATATATATATATATATATATATATATAAAATTTGTTTCTGCTAGGTTTCATTTTCATACCTTCTATAGGCATGCCCTGACTGTCACTTTTAATAGGAAGTGACAATATTTAGCTAAAAAATCAGGGTGGAGCAACAAACTACGCCTAGGGTTTTACAGATATCCAAATAATTTTCAAAGAGTTTGAGGGGTGTTATGTGAACTACATTCATACCAATTTTTGTATTGATACTTGCCATAGAAAAGTCACAGTAGTTATATTTCGATCGCCATAGATTTCGGAGTGGGGGTGGGGGCTGGGGGAGCAGCTGATATTTCCAGCAGCGGGGTCAATAACTCTTATACCAATGAATATATTCGAATGAAATTTTAAGGGATTTAAATATATATAAGATTTGTTTCTTTCAATTTTCGTGTTCATACCTGCTATGGGTATGCCCTGGCTGTAACTTTTGCTCGTAATTGATGACTTTTAGCTAAAAAATTAGTGAGGAGCCGCAAACTACTTCTATATTCCAATGATTTTCATAGGGTTTGATGGATGCTATGTGAACTACATTCATACCAATTTTCGTATTGATAATTACCATAGAAAAGTCACAGTAGCCATTTTTCGATATCCACAGGAGGCCACTTTCGGCGGCGCAGTAAATTACTCGTAGAATACTTCACATATCTAAATGTCAATACCAATTTTTATGTTGATAACTGCCATAGAAAGTCACACACACGTTAATTTTTGTATAGGTTGAATGGTTATTTTTGGCGGTGATTGATTGATTATTATTATCATTATTACTAGCCAAGCTACAACCCTAGTTGGAAAAGCAAGATGCTATAAGCCCAAGGGCTCCAACAGGGAAAAATAGCCCAGTGAGGAAAGGAAATAAGGAAATAAATAAATTACCTGAATAAATTAACAGTATATCATTCTAAAAACAGTAACAGAGTCAAAACAGATATGTCCTATATAAACTATTAACAACGTTAAAAACAGATATATCATATATAAACTATAAAAAGACTCATGTCAGCCTGGTCAACATAAAAACATTTGCTACAACTTTGAACTTTTGAAGTTTTCTAATTCAACTACCCGATTAGGAAGATCATTCCACAACTTGGTAACATCTGGAATAAAACTTCTAGAATATTGTGTGGTATTGAGCCTCATGATGGAGAAGGCCTGGCTATTAGAATTAACTGCCTGCCTAGTATTATCATCAGGATAGAATTGTCCAGGGAGATCTGAATGTAAAGGATAGTCAGAGTTATGAAAAATCTTATGCAACATGCATAATGAACTAATTGAACGACGATGCCAAAGATTAATATCTAGCTCAGGAATAAGAAATTTAATAGACCGTAAGATTCTGTCCAACAAATTAAGATGAGAATCAGCAGCTGAACACCAGACAGGAGAACAATACTCAAAACAAGGTAGAATGAAAGAATTAAAAAACTTCTTCAGAATAGATTGATCACCGATAATCTTGTAAAACTTTCTCAATAAGCCAATTTTTTTTGTGTAATTGAAGAAGACACAGACCTAACGTGTTTCTCAAAAGTAAATTTGCTGTCGAGAATCACAACTAAAATTTTAAAAGAGTCATACAAATTTATAGAAACATTATCAATACTGAGATCTGGATGTTGAGGAGCCACCGTCCTTGACCTACTTACAATCATACTTTGAGTTTTGTCAGGATTCAACTTCATACCCCATAATTTGCACCATGCACTAATTTTAGCTAAATCTCTATTAAGGGATTTACTAACCCCAGCTCTACATTCAGGGGATGGAATTGATGCAAAGAGAGTAGCATCGTCTGCATATTATGCAACAAGCTTGTTTTCTAGGCCAAACCACATGTCCTGTGTATATAGTATGAAAAGTAATGGGCCAAAAACACTACCCTGTGGAACACTGGATATCACATTCCTATACTCACTATGGTGCCCATCAACAACAATTCTTTGAGATCTATTACTTAAAAAATCAATAGTAATGCTAAGAAACGACCCACCCACTCCCAACTGTTTCAGTTTGAAAACAAGGGCCTCATGATTAATATGGTCAAAGGCAGCACTAAAATCAAGGCCAATCATTAGAACTTCCTGACCACAATCAAGGGATTTCTGTACAGCATTGGAGATTGTAAGAAGGGCATCACATGCTCCAAGGCCTTTACGAAAACCAAATTGCAAACAAGGGAGTAGGTGATTACCTTCAGCAAACCTATTAAGACATTTTGCCAGAAGACATTCAAAAACTTTTATTAATATGGGAGTTATGGAAATTGGGCGGTAATCAGTGGGATTTGAGCTACCACAAACACATTTACATAGAGAAGTAACATTACCAATTCTCCAACAAGTGCTAAAAGCTCCCCTTCTTGCTAACTTGTGAAAAATAACAGATAACTTTGGAGCTAAGAAATCTGCTGTCTTTATAAAAATCAAAGGAAAAATACCATTTGGGTCTACACCTCCAGAAGCATCAAGGTCCATCAACAGAGCTTTAATCTCATGAGATCGAAAAGCTAAACTAGTTAGTTTAGCCTCAGGAAAACTGGAATGAGGAAGTTCAAGTTTTTCATTACTCTGTTTACTGTCAAAAACATCAGCCAAAAGGGTTGCTTTTTCCTTTGGACAGTGAGTGACTGAGCCATCTGGTTTAAGTAAAGGAGGAACTGTTGCATCTACACCAAAGAGTACAGATTTAAGGGTAGACCACCATTTATGTTCCTGAGTAGTACCAGAAAGGGTTTCTATCATGGTTAAATTGTATTCCTTTTCAGTTGAGGCATAAACTCTCTGAGCAAAAGCTCTAAGCTGAGTATAGTTGTTCTAGGTTAAATCTGATCTGTTACCTTTCCAAAGGTGATAGGCCTCCTGCTTCTCCAAATAAGCACGTCTACAATCATCATTGATTGATTGATTTAAAGTTTTCAGGCATCCTGACATCTTTTGGCGGTGAAGTATTTTGTTCATAAAATAATTCACATATTCAAATGAACATTTCTGGGATTGATGTGAAACATAGTATCTCTGTTCCTGTAAAATTTCATGGTAACATCTTCAATTGAAAAGGCACAGCTATCATGTAGCCTTTCCTAAATATGCTGTTAAATGTAGCAACATTACAGTGAACTGCGTGATAGTAAGTGACATCATCGAAGGACAATGCCGATCTCATACACAATATCCGTCCTGAGTTGCAACTAGTATAACAATGGATCACCCAATTGCTTATAAAGAAAATGGTAGTTATTTGCCCCTGTGAGAAGTTTTTCCCAAGGGTGCCAAGGTGGCATCTATCGGGTTCTTGTTTAGGACAAGTAGTAGGTTGGCCAGGGCACCAGCCATCCGTTGAGATAAAACCGCTAGAGAGTTATTGGGTCCTTTGACTGGCCAGACAGTACTACATTGGATCCTTTTCTCTGGCTACGGCTCATTTTCCTTTTTCTTACACATACACCGAATAGTTTGGCCTATTATTTACATATTCTCCTGTCCTCATACACCTGACAACACTGAGATTATCACACAATTCTTCCTTGCTCAAAGGGTTAACTACTGCAATGTAATTGTTCAGTAGCTACTTTCCTCTTGGTAAGGGTAAAAGTGGCTCTTTACCTATGGAAAGCAATTCATCTAGGAGAAGGACACTCCAAAAACCAAACCATTATTCAATGGTCTTGGACAATGCCATAGCCTCTGTACCATGCTAGGGCTGTAGCTGAGCAATTGATAATAATAATAATAATATTAATAATAATAATAATAATAATAATAATAATAATAATAATAATAATAATAATAATCATAGAAGTAAAAATATTAATAATAATATTAATAATAATGTGGGAGAGCAATAAACACCGATAAAAAGTGTACATACCCTAATGCAAGTTTCAGGTCAAATCCCTACTCGCCACCTGGACTATACGTTTTAAAGAAACACTATGTAAATGCAAATATAGATCTCAAACTTTAGACTAATGTTCCCTTCTGCAAACCTTGTAATTTGAATAGGAAATGTTTGAAATCCCAACACAGATCTAGTATGTTGTCTGGACTGGTGAAGGAATCCAGGAATTTGATATGTTTTACAGATATTTAGTATGGGATTTCCTAAGCGAAAGGAGACTACACTGATAAATATCTGTCCGTGGATGCTGCTGCTATCGTTACATATATTTTTTTCTGATAAAAGACAGCCTGCTGTAGTATATTTTATATGTTAATCCAAATTATGATAATTAAAAAGCTTTTATCTACCGTGGAAATGGTATAAAATTCCGAATAGCACCAGTAAAGCACCAGCAGAAACAACATAATTAATGATAATAGTGATGAAATTGGGATATACGAGCCAACGGATATATATATATATATATATATATATATATATATATATATATATATATATATATATATATATATATATATATATATACATACATATATGATCATCATCCTCTTCTCCCACGGGTACTGTCTTTAGGGCCTCGGTTAGATTTTACCAATCGTCTCCATCTTGAGCTTTTAAATCAATACGTCTGCATTCATAATCTCCTACTTCACGTTTCACAGTACTCAGCCATGCAGGCCTGGGTCTTCCAACCCCTCTAGTGCCTTCTGCAGACCGATTGAAAGTTTGGTGAATTAAAATACACACACACACACACACACACACACATATATATATATATATATATATATATATATATATATATATATATATATATATATATATATATGTGTGTGTGTGTGTATGTGTGTGTGTAAACATACACACACACACACATATATATATATATATATATATATATATATATATATATATATATATATATATATTCAATTATTTATATCCATTGGCTCGTATATCACAATTTCACCACTATTATCATTAATTATGTTGTTGCTGGTTACGCGTGATTAGGAAATATGATTACGATAATTAGTAGTCGATTGGATATCGGATAAAAATTAAAGAAATCTTAAGCATTGTGAATGGACGACGCAATTAGAGATACCTGTTAAAGATTTTTGAAATAAATAGGATTCCGTGTCGTTCCAGCTATTCCAATAACCAAAGGAAAATCCCAATGTTCACTCAGGAATAACCACAACTAAAAACAACCCAAACTCCAAACGATAACAAACCATGGTCCCAGTCACTGAGCCGTGGCACTGGAACGTAATGCTTGCTATTATGTAACACATTTGAGTGGCAGCAATCTCCTCCCCCCATCCAAGCCCCTGACTCCTTCAAACCCCGCCCCTCTGCCACGTATGTATTATACATTGCAGTAGTTAAAGCATTCGCCCTCCCCCTTCAAACCCAGTCCAACGTTCCCCTCTAGAGCTGCGTTTATCCAGCGTCAGAATATTTAGTATCTTCCAATTTACGTTTCTCAAATGACGGCAACAACATCAAACGAAAGTTACGGAACTCCGTTCAAACCAGTACGGTTCTGGTATGCAATGCGAGATGTCGTCATCAAAGTGATAGGGAATACTTTTTTGTATCTGCATTTAGATTTTGCTCGTGTTATTCTTTGTAGAGAGAGAGAGAGAGAGAGAGAGAGAGAGAGAGAGAGAGAGAGAGGGTCTAACTTATAATTTTACACAATGTAATATTGAGCCCGCAACTGTGTCCGTTTGTGAATTATACTCTGCCTTTCCAAAAAGATGCAAGAAGTATTTTCTCAAAATAAAGTACATTTAAAAGAACAAGGCAGTGGCATATCAACTAAATTACCTAATGTAATCCGAAAAAATAAAATCCTCGTTTTGGTTTCGTAAATAGTCCCAACAAACTTCGTAGTTCACGTAGCTGTCGAAACGTAGGTTTCTGCACTGTAGCCTATTTATCAAAGATCACAAGTGGATACGAATTATCAATACTGTGATGTAAATTGGAAGTATATGATGGCTGCAGTAATATGTTAAATAGTAGTTGAATATGCCTTATTGTTTTTGAGATCTTAAGAAAGGTATCATTATTCTGGCCCAGATTAGCACATTTGATTTGCATAAAAGGACCTTTCTGGTCTTTACCTTCACATTACTGGTTCCTATACAACTCTGGTAAACTAATGTATCTCGTCAAGGTTGGTTTCATTCCAATGCAAGCTTTGAATATGGATCCCTGATTATGTTTCTTTTTCTATTGCTCCTGTAACATTTCATCTAAAAATAGGGAGGTCTGCATTCTTACGCACAGTATCTCAATCCTATTTTCATTTCCTGGATCATTAATGTCTCTTTTTAGCGCTTTCTATATTAGAAGAATGGATTGCCGTTTCCGTCGATTTCTTCATTTGAAATCGAGGAAGCAAAACAAGGGGTTTGGAGTTGAGACATAGATGATTCTATCTTCGATTGTCTTCTTACCATTATGGCTAAGATACAAGAAGATGATAGAAAGGCTTCTTTTGTCTTTGTTGGTGATTTTAATGCTCACCATAGGGAGTGGTTAAGTTCTAGCTCTCCTACCGATCGCCATGGCTTAAGAGCTTTAGACTTTGCCTCTGAATCAGGCTGTGAGCAAATCATAAATGAAGCTACTCACAGGTCTGGTAATTGCTTGGACCTCGTATACACTGACTCCCCTGGCGTTATAACTAGTAAGGTTGGTTCTCCAGTCGGGACATCTGATCATGCCTTGATTTCATTATTAGTGAAGACTGAGCAGCCTGTCCCTGATATATCATATTCTTGTAAAATTTATATGAAATCCCAAGCCGACTGGAATGGGATTTTACATGATCTTTTATGCTTGAATTGGTCACAATTATATAATAGTGTAGATCCTGTTGTCCCTTTGAATGAGAATCTAGTCAACATAATTGATAAGCGTATCCCTTCTCGTGTGCTAAGGTACCGAGTGAAAGACAAACCGTGGTTCAATGATGATTGTAGACGTGCTTATTTGGAGAAACAGGAGGTCTATCATCTTTGGAAGGGTAACAGATCAGATTTGACCTGGAACAACTATACTCAGCTTCGAGCTTTTGCTCAGAGAGTTTATGCCTCAACTGAAAAGGAGTACAATTTAACCATAAAAGAAACACTTTCTGGTACAACTCAGGAACATGAATGGTGGTCTACCCTTAAATCTGCACTCTTTGGTGTAGATGCAACAGCTCCTCCTTTACTTATACCAGATGGATCAGTCACTCACTGTCAAAAGGAAAAGGCAACCCTTTTGGCTGATGTTTTTGACAGTAAACAGAGTAATGAAAAACTTGAACTTCCTCATTCCTGTTTTCCTGAGGCTAAACTAACTAGTTTAGCTTTTCGATCTCGTGAGATTAAAGCTCTGTTGGTGGACCTTGATGCTTATGGAGGTGTAGACCCAAGTGGTATTTTTCCTTTGTTTTTTATAAAGACAGCAGATTTCTTAGCTCCAAAGTTATCTGATATTTTGCGCAAGTTAGCAAGAAGAGGAGCTTTTAGCACTAGTTGAAGAATTGGTAATGTTACTCCTCTATGTAAATGTGTTTGTGGTAGGTCAAATCCCACTGATTACCGCCCAATTTCCATAACTCCCATATTATCTAAAGTTTTTGAACGTCTTCTGGCAAAACGTCTTAATAGGTTTGCTGAAGGTAATCATCTACTCCCTTGTTTGCAATTTGGTTTTCGTAAAGGCCTTGGAGCATGTGATGCCCTTCTTACAATCTCCAATGCTGTACAGAAATCCCTTGATTGTGGTCGGGAAGTTCGTATGATTGGCCTTGATTTTAGTGCTGCCTTTGACCGTGTTAATCATGAGGCCCTTGTTTTCAAACTGAAACAGTTGGGAGTGGGTGGGTCGTTTCTTAGCATTATTATTGATTTTTTAAGTAATAGATCTCAAAGAGTTGTTGTTGATGGGCACCATAGTGATTATAGGAATGTGATATCCGGTGTTCCACAGGGTAGTGTTCTTGGCCGATTACTTTTCATACTATATACACATGACATGTGGTTTGGCCTAGAAAACAAGCTTGTTGCATATGCAGATGATGCTACTCTCTTTGCATCAATTCCATCCCCTGAATGTAGATCTAGGGTTGGTGAATCCCTTAATAGAGATTTAGCTAGAATTAGTGCATGGTGCAAATTATGGGGTATGAAGTTGAATCCTAACAAAACTCAAAGTATGATTGTAAGTAGGTCAAGGACGGTGGCTCCTCAACATCCGGATCTCAGTATTGATAATGTTTCTTTAAATATGTATGACTCTTTCAAAATTTTAGGTGTGATTCTCGACAGTAAATTTACTTTTGAGAAACATATAAGGTCTGTGTCTTCTTCAATTGCACAAAAAATAGGCTTATTGAGAAAGTCTTTCAAGATTTTCGGTGATCAATCTATTCTGAAGAAGTGTTTTAATTCTTTCATTCTACCTTGTTTTGAGTATTGTTCTCCTGTCTGGTGTTTAGCTGCTGATTCTCATCTTAATTTGTTGGACAGAGACTTACGGTCTATTAAATTTCTTATTCCTGATCTAGATATTAATCTCTGGCACCGTCGTTCAATTAGTTCATTATGCTTGTTGCATAAGATTTTTCATAACTCTGACCATCCTTTACATTCAGATCTCCCTGGACAATTCTATCCTGTTCGTAATACTAGGCAGGCAGTTAATTCTAATAGCCAGGGCTTCTCCATCACGAGGCTCAATACTACGCAGTACTCTAGAAGTTTTATTCCAGCTGTTACCAAGATGTGGAATGATCTTCCTAATCGGGTGGTTGAATCAGTAGAACTTCAAAAGTTCAAAGTTGGAGCAAATGCTTTTTTGTTGACCAGGCGAACATGAGTCTTTTTATAGTTTATTTATGACATATTTGTTTTTGATGTTGTTAATAGTTTATATATGACATGTCTGTTTTGACGTTGTTACTTATTTTAGAATGATTTATAGTTAATTTGTCCTCTTCATTTATTTATTTCCTTATTTCCTTTCCTCACTGGGCTATTTTTCCCTGTTGGAGCCCCTGGGCTTATAGCATCTTGCTTTTCCAACTAGGGTTGTAGCTTGGATAGTAATAATTAATAATAATGATAATTAGTACTACTATAATTTTTTTTTACTTATTCAAGTGAAAGACATCGAAGTGAAAAACTTCAGAAACCTTTCAAGTATTCAACAGATTTAAATTTCGTTTAAAAAAGTCCCGACGTGAGCACTCCATCATACGTATGGTCCTTACACTTATGTATAAACGCATGTACACACATTTTGGTTTAAACTTGCACTTTTCCCAAGAAAACGCAATAATTTTCAGCACCATTCATTCTCCTTTGTAAAATCGTGCGAAAGATGCCCTAGGGTATAGGAAGCTTTTTGGGGAATGCGTGGGACCGGGAACGAAGAGCGGCTGATATTTATAATTGCTCTTGAGGAAGGAGGTTTTCTGAAGTTCCGACCAACGTTGAAACAAAAATGCGCCCACATTTTGAGAATTTCTTATTTTCCACTGACGGTTCTACTCATCATCATTATGAGAATTGCTCTCTCCTGAAGTCTGAAGAAATACTAGATGAAAGCGCCAATATTCTACTGTTGTGCATGACTGTCATTTTGTTTTGTAATGGAATTGTATTTTGCAACTTGGATTGCAATGCATACATAAACATGTGTCATATATATATATATATATATATATATATATATATATATATATATATATATTATGAATATATATATGTGTGTGTGTATTTGTCTCCATACATATGTGTATATTGTTGGGAGAGTTCTACAATGCATTTCTTGCAAAAACTAGTGTGTTTTTCTCCAATATCTCCCATACTAATTGCTTGATCAAAATGGTACTTTGACAAAATACTCCTGAGACCTTCCCCTTAATTTTTATATTAGAATGCATTGGCAAATCTCGTTAATTAAGGTGTTTACTCCTGACCTAATAAAGCCTAATCCAGGTGAATTGAGTAAGCAGGTAAAGGAATTCGAATACTTTTGCTCCTCTCTTCTATCCTTCCATCCCTCTGCATTGACTCTCCTGCTATCCCCCCAGTAACCACCTTTCCTAGACTCTCTGTTGCTTACTGTACATTTTATGTAACCTATTCTATTTGTTAATGTTGAATTCTTGTTATAATTCTTATTAACATTTCATAATATTGTTGTATTGCGTCTTGGTGTATAAGGAGTTTATAGCTTTCAGCCTATTTATCCAACTTGATGAACCTGGCCTGAGGGCTTCTTGAATCCTTAAAGTTTCATGTGATTTACAGCTACGACTTGAAATGATGGCCAAAATTCTGAAAGCCAAGCTTAATTCCTTTATGAAGGTGAAGACAGCATAAATTGCATTGAACAGTCATGCAGAAGTTACCTCTATTTTATGTATCTCCCATCTGCATTCTCTTTCGTTTTACTGTTATTTTTCATAACTGGGCTACCTTATCTGCTGGTGTCGGTGGTATCTACACCTATTAAGACAAAAATAGTGATAATGATAACAGTTGTAATGATAATCATGTTAAAGATGTTAATGATAAGAGAAGCATGATACAAGTTTATTTTCTCTGACAGACTCTCTCTCTCTCTCTCTCTCTCTCTCTCTCTCTCTCTCTCATGTAAAATAATTATCACATCCGTTGGAAAGTAAAGGAAACAATAAACATAAATCACGAAAAAAAATTATTTTTAACCATGATCACTGTCAAGGAACAGATCATCCTCATCATCACAGTTTATGGTGAGGATTATAGGATCTACAGGTCTTCGGATGTTATCATTTGACCAGTATGCTTCCTGGAAGGCTCTTGACCATCTTAATACACCGTCCCACACTTCCCTTGTTGCACCTACGCCACATTGTGCTGTGTGTGTCCAACAAACCTGAAGCTTCTCTTACCTATAACAACTAATCCTTAGTTTATTGTTAGCTTGTTCCATTTTGTACATGGAAGGGAGACAAAATGCAAATGCATTCCTGCATTTACGGGGGCAAGGTATCATGCCAGTCATGAATATGATGGGAAAACCTCCTAGTCAAACAAACACTGAGACAACAAAATGCTTAGACATAAACCATAGTAGATACCCAAACAACGATAGTTAATGGTTAATTGAGCCAATACACCATAAAATTTTTAGTCAACTTATGTAACACTTGATTACATTTATTCTAACTTTCATGGAGGTAAAGCAGTCAATCCTGCCTATGGAAAATGTGTTTTTCATTATTTTCTTTACATAATTAAAAGAACCTTAATGAAATCCTAATTCCGTCTTCCTGACTTACCAAAACCTTACTTTATTTTCCCTGTTACTTTTTTTTTACAATGTTATCATTAATGATTTTCGAATAATATCCTTCTGAGGGCAAATATATTGGAAAATACCAATGTTAAACGTGGACATTATGGAAATTATTAGATAAGACATTCGCAGAGTGAGAGAAGGGAGGGAGAGCGAAGCAAGTGAGGGAGAGCGAGGTGAGGAAGGGTCAGCATACTGTACATTCCATTGTTTAACAAACGTACTGAACAGACTTGGCTTTGGCTTTACTAGGACAAACGTAAACATCTTAAATAACGGGATTTGAAAATGTATTATAATATAATAGATTAGGAGGACGTCTACAGAGTATTTTGTCGAAGTACTATTCTGATGAAATAATCAGTATAGGACATATAAAAGAAAAACACTATTTTTTTTTACCTGAAATGCATAGTGGTAGATTTATGCCTTAAATACGTTTTCGAGTAACAGTGGCCGAATCTGAGGTATTAATTGAGTTATACAAAAAAAAGCTAACAAATTAAATAATACAGATGGCTTACAAAAATATAGTTTATTACAAATTTAAACAGTATATACAATTTGTACAAAATTGTCACTTAGCGCATATAAAGTTGTATTAAGTTGTCGTTTCACTTAAAAGATTACACAATCACATAATTTACATTTTAAACCACACTCGCCTTTGCTAGATCGTGGGAAATCCAAAAGTACCATTTTCTTATAAAAATCAAAAGGTACTTATGTGCTGGTACATATAGAGAACATGTCCACATTATACACTTAGTTTTTATCATATGATTTAGTAGCTATGCAGGCATTTATACAGTGATCATACACTTCATTTCGTTAAAGCAAATCAAACACAAAACTTTACTAAGCTTAGACAGTTACATTATCACTTCAGTTCCTAATGAACAGTTCACAATGAAAGTGTTGGATCATATGAGAGATCAGAGGTGTCGAAGACAACAGAGATATCAGAACCGAAGGGAAACTTACTTTTTGCAGTACTGTTGTATAGCTGAACTGAAATGCATGCGTAGAAAGAAACGCACATAAAAACGAAGAAAGATTCCCTATCTAAGTTTTCCTCAACACTACAAATATCAACAGACTCTTTAAAAAGGGTAGTTAAATGTAACAAGCTAATTTTAGTGTTGCTCTATTATCATTCCATTACATCCATTTTTTATGACAATGTCAACCTTTTTGGGAAAAATCGTCGATTGTTAACCCACAATTGTCACCATTATGTTATTCGTTGTGGCCTATAAATAGCTGAGTTGTCTTTGGAATAAGGTTAGTTGTTGGTAAGCTGCCTTTGCGTAAGTCTGCCTCTACTGGTGACCATTCATCGCACATCCAAGCTCACCTCTTCAACAGCTGTAATCCTCTGGCAATGACCACAACCAACCCCATCTCATCTGTCCCCACTACACTACCACATTTACACTCCCGCCTTTTGCCAGTAGAGACGTGTTCGCTTGATTTCAGCATGCTAAGATTCAGTTCCACACCGAGAGCGTGACTCGCTCAAGCATTAAAGCTGACTACATCTTTGCTGTGGTCTGCAGTTAATCATGCAGTGCTAACACTATCATTTGCGGTTTCTTAGTACCAGTGGAATTTCATCAATGCTGATGTTACATTACATCTTGTCGATACAGATTTACTCGCCCATTTCCACCACCTATTCGACATCACACTTAAGTGCTTGGCCAATACCAGCTCTCACTCGTCCACACCTTAATCACCTTTTCCCTCCAACCTCGATCTTGACATCAGCGCAAACACGGACACCTACTCCTACCTCCCAACATCTTTTGGCTAGAACTATGCTTGACCCCCACAAGAGAAAGAGAAAAGGGCCCCAGTGTTTGCAAGATTCAGACTCTTAGCATCAGACTGTTTTACAGCTGCTAAATGTTCATTCGCCAAAATGGAAGAAATGGGTCTTTGTCAAAAGGCTTCAAGCACATGGTCGTTGCCAATGCAAAGTGTCCTGAAGAAGGACAGACCCTGAAGCAATTATGGAAATTATAGGTGCCTTACCATGCAGACAAAACAAGATCACTAACCCCCCTCCCCAACATCATCGAAAAGTATTCTTGACCCTTGATCTCTTAAGGGGGCAGTATTAGGTGCTCATGAACCAAGAAGACATTCCCAACATCATTACCACCGTTTTTGGCACATATACTT
This sequence comes from Palaemon carinicauda, assembly GCF_036898095.1. Classification (NCBI taxonomy): domain Eukaryota; kingdom Metazoa; phylum Arthropoda; class Malacostraca; order Decapoda; family Palaemonidae; genus Palaemon; species Palaemon carinicauda. The sequence continues at coordinate 99,411,955 of NC_090735.1, forward strand.
TTAATTATTCTTACTTTGGCTTTCATAATGCAGGGAACACTTCAATGGCTTATGGGTGACATCTTAGAGGACCTCCCCTGCATATGTTACATGGATAACGCACTATTATTCTTCCATGCCAAAGAGGACCACCTAGGTCACATACATATCGTCTTCAACCACCTGAAGTATAACAAGTATACCTTTGGTGCCAAGGAAGTGGCATTCTTGAGTCATCGCATCACTCATGAGGGCACTCGCCCCTTACTAAAGAAATATCAGCAATACAGTACAGAAATTCCGCGCACCCTCACCTGTCGGAGCGTTACTGCAGTTTTTGGGCATGTTGAACTACTATCACTGGTTCTTACCAGCCATAGCTGCCACGCTTGTTTCCTCTTTCCCACGGCTATCCCTACATTAAGGGGTCAATTGCCTGATGCGCCCTCTTCAATGCCTTCTATCAGAGGCATCCTCTTTCACCAAATCTCTTTTGGGGGGAAGCCAGGTAATGCATGTGCAGCAAGCAATGCACAGGCAAAGGAACAATGATACCCTTTCTATGTTCTCTTTTTTGCAACTACCAATAGATCCTACGTAAAAGTGTAGTTAAATATTACAGGCTCATTTAACCTCTATTATCATTCCATTATGACATTATCGTTTCTTTAATCCCAATGGCATTCTTATCAACAAAAACAATTTATTATTATTATTATTATTATTATTATTATTATTATTATTATTATTATTATTATTATTATTATTATTATTACCAGCCAAGCCACAGCCCTAGTTGGATAAGCAGGATGCTGCAAGCCCAAGGGCTCCAACAGAAAAAAAAAATTACAGCCCAGTGAGGAAAGAAATAAATAGAAAAAAATGTAATAGAAGCAACAAACAGCTAATATGAAATATTTAGAAAATAGTAACAACATTAACTCTTTTACGCGTATGTCCTTTCAAAAGTCGGGGTGAGGTACAGCGCATAATGACCTTAGGCCCCCAAAAAATGACGTTCGGGAACAAAAAGTTTCCTTTTTAAAAGTTAATATGTCCAAACTACAATAGTTTAAGGTGTTTGGTTTGTTGCATTATATTGGTAAAATATTTAACTTTGTACTGATGTAAAAAAAAAATAATAAAAAAAAATAACTAAAATGCTAAAAAATAAATTATGAGCGTTAAACGTAACAGTTTTTAAACAAATTGTAAAAATTTATTTGGAAATTTATGAAAAATGCAATAATTATGTTTGAGAATTTTTTCTATTACGCAAATTGCGTAGAATTGTAGATCTCTTATGTGGATGCAACCACTTTCCAATAAAAAATGAGTGTATTGGTAAGTGAAGTGCAAATGAAGAAATAATAGCCTTTTTTTCAGAGCGAGAATTTCACATTTTCTGACCTACTTCATTGTTACGACGTAGCAAATAAAGACAAGAAAAATGAAAGACAACAAGATAATGTGTATTTTTTCAAAGATATTGAGCAATTACCGTTAAAATATGGAGTAAGTTTTGTAATTTTGTTGTATGGTTTTTCACGATGACATTTTTTGCATAGAAGCGTTAGTACTTTTATGTTAATTTGATTTATATAATATATAAAAGGTCAAAGAATGGTATTCCTAATCATATTTGAGACATGTATATTGAAGTTATTTACATACGAATAAACCTGGCTACAAATTTTGTTTCTATCATAGCGTAAATTGGCGTATAAAAAAAGCAAAGCTATAAAGCGTCCACATTGGAAACAAAGAGCAAAGAATATTTTTCTTCCTGTAAAACAAAAAAATCAATCAGTATCAGAGTTCTTACAATGACTGTGAGTGACAGCAAACGCAAAATAAAAATATATATACGCAAAAACTACCAGCATACTTAATGAACAGAAAGTCAAATTTTCTTACAGACTTTGCAAAATTCATTTCTTTTCTCGTCTTTGTTTACTGTGCAACGCCTTTTAAGCATTTATAACGCAGTTGAAATAAGTCTAACCATAAATTCAGGAAATATTATGCAAAACAATATGTAAAAAATACATTGGTAAAAATAGGTCACATTGGAGATCATCGTAGGCCTGCCGCGCATGCGCAGCTACTACCTGTTTTCTTTTAGGTTTCACATGTCCTTCTATCATCTGCTGTCTCGTGTTGTGAGTTTCGTTTTCATTGAGTGACGTGCGTATTTACGTCAAATTTTTCCCCGAGTATAAGTTAGGCTTGACGCAAAAATTCATGTGATCGTATCAATTACGGCAAAAAATATTTTCTTTCTGCATTGTGTCATCGGATCACAAAAGGGTTAAAAGATATCTTTCATTTATAAACGATAAAAGAAACTAACGTCAGAGTGTTCAACATAAAAACATTTGCTGCAAGTTTGATGTTTTGAAAATCAACCGATTCAAAAGTCTAATAAGGAAGATCATTCTAAAATCTGGTCATAACTGGGATAAAACTTATCGAATTTTGTGTATTACTGAGCCTTACAATGGAGACGGCATGACTATTAGAATTAACGGTATACCTAGTATTACGAACAAAATGGGACTGACTGGAAAGAACTAAAGGCAAAGGATGGTCAGAGTTATGAAAAATCCTCTGCACATGCATAAGGAAGTAATTGAATAACAGCAATAAGAAATTTAATAGACAATAAGGCCCTATCTAACAAATTAAGATGAGAATCAGTATATGAAGACCGGGCAGGAGAACAGTACACAAAACAAGGCGAAATAAAAGAATAAAAACACATCAGGATAGATTGATCACCGAAAATCTTACAACTCTCAATAAGCCAATGTTTTTTGCAATTGTAGAAGAAATACACCGAATTTGATCCCCAAAAGTAAATTTGCCGTCAAGAATCGCACCTAAAATTTTTAGAACCATATAGAGTTGAAGAAACATTATAAATACTAGATCTGGAAGTTGAGGAACCACTTTTCTCGACCTAATCACAATCGTACTTTGAGTTTTGCTAGGGTTCAACTTCATGCCCCATAATTTGTACCGTACACTAATTTTAACTAGATCTCTATTTAGGGATTCAGGAATCCCACATCTACATTCAGGTGATAGAATTGAAGCAAAGAGAGTAGCATCCTCAGCTTATGCAACAAGCTTGTTCTTTAGGCCTAACCTCATATCATGAGTATATAGTATGAAACGTAATGAGTCAAGAACAGTATGATTATTATTATTATTTTCACTATTATACTTGCTAAGCTGCAACACTATTTGGAAAAGCAAATGCTATAAGCGCCCTAATAATGATAAGGGTTTTGTGTGAAAAAAACCTTATTTTTCTTTTTTGTATTTAGGCAAAATACAAACTTTGGACTAAAATTTTGCTTTAATTTACTGTACTCTCTTTGTCCATTTGTTTCATGACCCCCTTCCATTGTTTTTCAGAGTGATGAAGATTGTCAGAAAACAGGGTCACTTGAATAAATCATCTGAATTAGAGAATCCTGTATTGAAGCCTATTAAAGATAGGCTGCGAGAGCGATTAGGACTCCCCTCTACTTTTGATGCTCTTTGAATTTCAATCCAGTTTTCATGTAAGGTACCATTGCTTAAATTAGAAAAGAAAAATAACTGTGTATCCTGCCAACGACAGGTCACTGTAGAGGAATTTGAAAGTGCTAGGCGAGGGCAAGCAATGATTTACTTTGGGGGATTCTTAGGATATTAGCGCAGTGGACACTTTAGTGAAAAAAAAAAGAAAAACAATACGATTGTCTCCGTTATCAGAAGGTAGTCGAAGATTTATGTTCAGACCCTGTTGACTCACTGTATAGATCGTGAACCGCAATGTCATGGGGTTCTCCATTAAGCTTGAAGTTTTCTTATGTCACCAGCTTGGAACTTTGTCTTGATTATGCTGATCTTCACTGTAAAGGCTTTGTCTTGATCTTAACTGCCAAGGTTGGCTGCTGTTAACTTTTATGTCTGGATATTTAATGTAGGGGGGTGTTGCTTGATGAGACCATTGGACCACCCAGTCAACAGCAATGTACACAGTGTTGCATTCATTGATACTATAATATGTAGATTTCTGTAGCATGGCTTTTAAAAATTACTATACTGTATATGATATTGAGCTGTCCCGTTTAAGTGTAGCACTAAGGATAATAAGCCTTTTCTAAATATATTACATAAATTTTCTTTGTCTCTCTGATGTAAGGGTGAGAATGTAGAGACAGGTTAGATATGGTGTAACCTTGTCTTTTAATCCCTTTGATCCTAACTCAACCCAACATTCAAATTGTATTTGAATTTAGCCCAAATATATTCACGGTTATGTGGAGCTTTAATTACAGATAGTTCCCATTCCAGTGTGAAGTTTTTTATTTTTTCCTTTGTAAAGTTATATTTTTTCCTCTCTAATGTTTGTAATGTTCAAATAACTTGAAATATAGTAAGGAAACCTCCTACCTAGAAAGCATATTGCTCCTCTTACATGGGATTCCATGCATAGATAGCACTGTGAAGAGACATGGGGAACCCAAGAAAAGATGAAAGGGAAATTTTAGGTTCTAGCTGGGTCCTCTTGCCCAGTATAAGTAATCGAGGGGTGGTGCACAGTGCCCAGTTCTCTTGCCTGTTTACCTTTAGATTAGATTTATATGTGTTGCACAGTTTTATCTTTTTGTGTTGAATGTGGGAGTGTGGTTGGCAGTCTGCGTGTTATATCTGGCCACAGTCCATAAACTACTACATAATATTTTGGTGGCCAGTCCCGGGAAACAACTACCTTTTGATATAGTATCGTCATCGAACAAGGGCCGAAAGGCTAAGAAGAGCCTTAGTCGAGATGTGGAGGGCCTCATTTCATTTGTCAGTGACCTGTCAACTCAGGTGAAGTCCCCGACATTGCAGGTGGCGGTGCTAAAGAGCGTTGAGTCATCGCCAACATGCCACGTGCCACTGGGGTTATGACCACCGTGACCAGTAATTGGAGGTTTCCAGCAACACCCCCCCCCAGGACTCTTACCACTACTCACTCCTGTACCAGGCTTCTGGAAGTCTCCTGCTTTGCGTAGACCTCTTGCCTCTTCACCTGTTAGGTCAATCAACCCTTTTAGTTCACAAGAGACTTCTGCAAAGGGACAAGGGGAGCAGATCTTGGTTGACCAAGCAATGTTCGGCAGACCGGAAAAGGCTCCAGCAGCTACAGCTGAACAAGTTCATGCTAAGACAGGGGCCACCCCAAAGCGTAGACGCCAGACCAAGGACACAACCAGACCAGCCATACCTGAAATGACTGCTTCGTCACAGGAGTCTTCTAGTGAAGATTCTGGTAGTGAGACTTCTAGGGACAGCTCTAGATCCTGTTCCAGTGTCAGCTCAGCCGACACTGTCTCCACTGATCATGTCTGTTCCCTCCAGTCAGATCCAGTCTGTCCGACCTGCTCAAGGCCCTTGATTCCAACAAGAGCCCCAGGCTTGGGATCTTTCAGCTAGAAACTGTCAAGAATTTTGCCCAATTCCCGAGTGATTTTGAGGCTTTCTGTGCCAGTAGATTTACCGCAGGAAGCTCTGGCCAGTGGACAGCTGAGCTTGGAAGGATCCTGAAGGGGGAAATCAAGGAGGCTTTCTCAGCAATAGGAGGTCCTGAGATCTTATACCCCGACATGAAGGAACTCCTCCTTGCCGAGAAGCCCAAGAAAGATGGGATGCAGGGAGATAAGCCCATTTCAGCAGTGCCACCTGTGGAGAGGGTGAACCGCTGAAGATATAGCTCCTTAGAATGGTTCCTGGTAAAGCTGAGAGTTAGCTGGAGCAGTCTCTGGCCACTATCAATGTCTCCCATGGGTGTCAAGCCACTTGGCACTTGTTAAGTGTTCTCAACAAGGCATCCCATCAGCAAAACCAGAAGGCAGGGGACTTGGCCATTAGTAGTGAAGGACAGTCATGGCATGGCTTGTATGCCGACAGGGGTGCCATGGCTGGTACTAACCGATCACCTGCACCTGACCGAGTGTATCCCTACACTCCTCCTCGGCATGTCCCCACGCCTGCACCTGTGGAAGTGCGCCTGTTACTATCTCGCACTTCTGATAGTTCTCCTCAATTCCTGAGGCGGTATTGTACTTGGTGCAAGAAACCAGGGCACCTGGTGGACGAGTGTCGCAGACGCCTTAACCTGTGCCTACGCTGTGGTTCAGCCAGCCATCATGTTTCTGACTTGGCAGTGTTCACTTATCCTGATCCTGACTTTCTTTGCTTTTTTCCACCCGATTGTGACGACCGACATTTTGGGATTTTTATTGACAACTTTTGAGTCTACAGATTCTGTCTCTGGTTCTCCTCAGAGAATGCCGATAACCCGCAAATACCAGCTGTGAGGTTATCGAACAATTAAAGACACCCAGCTTGTACCTGTAAAGTCCCCAGCTTAGCGGTGCCGCAGGAGATTACCATGGCTCACCAGAAGATTGCCGAATTTTGAGACTCAGAAGAACTATAAATCTCCCATTGAATTGAGTACTGAACAGTTGTTTTTTTATTTCAAGCTTTTGTATAGCAATTACTTTTTTATTAGTAATTTTTCTTTATTTCCACATTGGGGTATTTGAAAGGCTCTGTGGGGAAAGCTCTATTGAGTCATGGTTTGTTTAATTGTTTTATTACTTGTAAAGTTTCCATGACTGTAACAAAGTTATATCAGATTTAGTAAATTCTAATTATACTGTAATAGTAAAAAATCATTGAGTTTTGTATTCTGTAAAATTGATTTTTGGACTACAATGAATATCAGATTTCTTTTTTCCTGGACGGTTTCATGACTGTGTATGCCTGTAATACTCTAATGCTACCTGTAATAGTAATTGTGATGTAATGTAAACGTATGATATTGGAGCATTGTTGGAAAGGTTGGATGATAACCTAATTTCTAGGGTTTATGTACTATATTTCCATTGTGTCTCATAGTTTATCGTCTAATCCTAACACCTTTTTTTATCTCGTGAAACTGTCAAATGATGTAATTAACGTAATATACATAATTGGATACGTAGATGAAGGGACGGAAGATGAATTAAATTTCCTGTAGTTGATCATCCCACCTTTCTATTGAGTTTTTTTTTTCAATGTGAAATATATTCATTTGGATATGTACAGAGTTTGGTGTAGGGTGTTGTTACTAGGCATGAGATATTTTTTAGATGGACTGAAGAGCTAAGGGGGAGGAGGGGGGGGGGGTCTAATAATGATAAGGGGTTTGTGTGAAATACATTAATTTTTTTTTGTATCTAGGGAAAATACAAAGTTAAAATTATGATTTTGCTTTAATTCATTGTAAGCTCCTTGTCCATTTGTTTCATGGCCCACATTCTTTGTTTTTCAGAGTGATGGCACCCTGCACTTAGCGTGGATCATATGCTAGAAATTTATTATGAGATGAAGATTGTCAAAAACACAGGGTCACTTCAATAAATTATCTGAATTAGAGAATCCTGTATTGAAACCTATTAAAGTTAGGCGGCGAGAGCGATTAGGACTCCCCTCTGCTTTTATTGCCCTTCGGATCTCAATCCAGTTGTCATGTAAGGTATCAGTGCTTAAATTAAAAAAAAAAAAAAAATGAATATCCTGCCAACGTCAGGTCACTGTAGAGGTAATTTAAAAGTGCTAGGTGAGAGCAAGCAATGATTTACTGTGGGGGATTCTTAGGATATTAGTGCAGAGGATACTTTAGTAAAAAAAAAAAAAAAAAAAAAAAAAAAAAAAAAAAAAAAAAAAATAAATAAATAAATAAATAAATACGATTGGGTCTCCCTTATCGGAAGGTAGTCTGCGCTTTATGTCCAGACCCTGTTGACTCACTGTATAGGTCGTGAACCGCAATGTCATGGGGTTCTCCATTAAGCTTGAAGTTTTCTTATGTCACCAGCTTGGAACTTTGTTTTGATTATGTTAACCTTCACCGAAACGGATTTGTCATAATCCTAACTGTCAAGGTTGGCTACTGTTAATTTTTATGTCTGGATATTTAATGTAGCGGTGGTGTTGCTTGGTGAGATCACTGGACCACCCAGTCAACTGCAGCAAACACACTGTTGTGTTCATTAGGGTACTATATTATGTAGAATTCTGTAGCATGGCTTTTGAGAAGTTACTATATTGTATATGATATTTAGTTTTCTCTTTTGAATATAGCAATGAGGATACTCAGCCTTTTCTTAATATATTACATACTTCTTTTTTTTTTTTGTCTTTCTGATGTAAAGGTGAGAATGTAGACAGGTGAGATGTGTAACCTTATCTTATAATCCCTTTGATCCTAACTCAACCCACCCTTTGAATTGCATTTTAATCTAGCCGAAATATATACACTGTTATGTTGATCTTTAATTATGCTTATATATATGTAGAATAAATATTTACAGGATTGATTCCTAAGAGGTTCTGTATGGAGATATTTATGTCTCTCCTTCTGGTTTTGTAGACCTGTAATTTCATACACATGGAATTTGTTTTTTTTCTCTAAATTGTTTGAATGGAATCTTTTGGTTGTTGATCCTATTTCAATACACTTCCTCACCTATGATACTCCCTGTTCCAGCGTGAAGTTTTTTTTTTTCTTTGTAATATTATTTTTTTCCTCTCCTAATGTTTGTAGTGTTCAAATAACTTGAAATATAGTGAGGAAACCTCCTACCTAGAAAACATATTGCTCCTCTTATTTAGGATTCCGTGCATAGAACTGTAGAGAGAGACGGGGAACCCAAGAAAAGATAATAGGAAAATTTTATATTCTAGCTGGGTCCCTTTGTCCACTATAAAAAATCTTTACTGTTTACCTTTTGCATAGATTTATGTGTATTCCAGCATTTTATCATTTTGTGTAGTGAATGTT
>NC_090735.1:99438308-99440808 GCF_036898095.1 Palaemon carinicauda
AATTTTAGGTGTGATTCTCGACAGCAAATTTACTTTTGAGAAACACATTAGGTCTGTGTCTTCTTCAATTGTACAAAAAAACTGGCTTATTGAGAAAGTCGTACAAGATTTTTGGTGATCAATCTATTCTGAAGAAGTGTTTTAATTCTTTAATTTTACCTTGTTTTGAGTATTGTTCTCCTGTCTGGTGTTCAGCTGCTGATTCTCATCTTAATTTGTTGGACACAAACTTACGGTCTATTAAATTTCTTATTCCTGATCTAGATATTAATCTTTGGCACCGTCGTTCAATTAGTTCATTGTGCATGTTGCATAAGATTTTTCATAACTCTGACCATCCCTTAAATTCAGATCTCCCTGGACAATTCTATCCTGTTCGTAATACTAGGCAGGCAGTTAATTCTAATAGCCAGGCCTACTCCATCACGAGGCTCAATACTACACAGTATTCTAGAAGTTTTATTCCAGCTGTTACCAAGATGTGGAATGATCTTCTTATTCGGGTAGTTGAATCAGTAGAACTTCAAAAGTTTAAAGTTGTAGCAAATGTTTTTATGTTGACCAGGCTGACATAAGTCTTTTTATAGTTTATTTATGACATATCTGTTTTGACGCTGTTACTGTTTTTAGGATGATATGTTGTTAATTTATTCTCATCATTTATTTATTTCCTTATTTCCTTTCCTTACTGGGCTATTTTTTCCTGTTGGAGCCCTTAGGCTTATAGCATCTTGCTTTTCCAACTAGGGTTGTAGCTTGGCTAATAATAATAATAATAATAATAATAATAATAATAATAATGATAATAATAATAATATATTCACTCTGGTTCTTCCCAGTCTCCTGGAATAAGATTGTTTCTTTTAATTTTTACAACATGGGGCTCTTATTATCGTAAGAACTTTGAGCCCATGATTCAAGAATGCCTACAGGAGACTGGAAACGACCAAGGTGAAAATAGTTAAAGTACACAGTCATCTGTTGTTCAACGTAACCTGCAAGATAAATGTACTGTTGCCTACCTAAAACGACACACACACTTATAAATACATACATACATACATATATATATATATATATATATATATATATATATATATATATATATATGTATATATATAAATATATATATATATATATATATATATATATATATATATTTATATATATATATATATATATATATATATATATATATATATATACACACACATATATATATATATATATATATATATATATATATATATATACACATATATATGTATATATAGATATATGTGTGTATATATACATATATTTATATGTATATTTATATATATATATATATATATAGTGTATATACAGTATATGAAATATATATACTATATATATATATATATATATATATGTGTGTGTGTGTGTGTACATATATATACATATACATGTATATACACACATACATATATATATATATATATATATATATATATATATATATATATATATATATATATATATAAATATGCAGAAGAAACACAGGAAAAATTAAAATACGAAATATACGATTAAGTCCTGACTAGTTTCGTGATACTTCTTCAGATGACTGATTTATTGAGAGAGGTTTCTTTACATTTTATAGGGAAAGTAAACGTACGAACATACATATAGAGAATTAGAGAACAATGACACTCCCTTACCAGCTACCTGGGCTTAGGTCAGGTGTTAACTGGGCGGAGATCCAACCTCATTAGACACCTGCCAAAAAGGGTCATTCCTGGTGGCGGGTAAATTCTTGTTTTTGACTTTCAGTACAGTTTATTTATATGAAAACACGGTAACCTTATCTATATAAATACATAAGCAAAACTATTTGCATATGTAAAACACATCTATATATAAATATATAAAAAAAGACATATACATATGTATACACAGACAGGCATTCATATACAAACATGCATAATATATACATAGACATATATGTGTACACATACTGGTATACATATACAGACACATACATAGACTTACATATAAATTCTTTTTTACACAAGGGATTGATTAAGGATAGGAATTTGAGCATTGAATTGGATTCGTTATATTTTAATGAGGAAGAAGGAAACAAGAAGGGATTAGGCAGTGAAGATAGTAGTGAGAATAAAGTTGAAGTTTGTAAGACAGTGGGTATGAGAGAGGTACCGAGGTGTGAAAGGTTTAATGAACATAGCAGTAGGGATGTGTATGACTTTTTTTAGTGAGTATGAAAGGTTCTTTCAGGCTAAGTATGGTGATAGTATGAGAGTTTGGGCTAGGGAGTTAGGAGAATATTTGATAGGGTATTTGTTGACGATGTATGGTGTGATAATGAGTGTAGGGGAGGTTGATTATGAAAGTAAAGTGTGAAAAAGAGAATAATTGAACAAGTAAAACGTATGAAAGGGAGTGTTAGGTATAAGCATAAGAATGATTTTGATGAAGCATGGATGAATGTAGGAGAAGCAATATCAATTTATGTATGTAG
>NC_090735.1:99445808-99453308 GCF_036898095.1 Palaemon carinicauda
GGGAGCAAGTTGTGCACCTCGAGAAATGGCGTAGGAATTCAAGTTGTCAAAAAATATCAACACAGAAATAAAAAAAACAGACCTAATTATCACTGACTCAATTATTGACATAAATATGTTAAAAATTTCAATCTAATGTTGGCGAAAGGAACAATTAAAATTGCGAATTAGTATCGGGGAAAATTTCCGAGTAAGAATCTTCATTATTTTTTTTTATATAGCTTGGGATTAAAGACAGATTTTTGGCGAATACGGAGTATTCCTAAAGCAACTAGGAAATGTAAATTGAAAACTTTCCCTTGTGACAAACTTTATTTATTTTTGTTTTGCAAATATGGTGATCTGTAACTTCTTTTATCCCATCAAAGCAGAAAGTTGTTAACATTCGGCGTCAACGACCATTACATATATGACTCTAAATAACTTAGTTATTCCTTCATTCAATCATTCATTCAATAGTAACGCTGCAATCAGAGGACATATAAAAGAAACCCTAAAATTTGAATATCACAGGTGTTTTCAGGTGATATTTCAGCACATATTTTTCGGAACGCAAGACACCTCGACATACATCGCAGTGGGCAAGCTGTGATATCTCAATTGGTTGGGCACTTTGCGGTAGTGATCTTTTTGCACGCGATATACATGCGATACGGATCGCAGCATGCGTGATCCACAGGACTCCCGTATATAAAAAGTTTTCCACCACTCCACTAAAGCATTTTATATGGTAAAAACAAAAGTTTGTTTCCTCCCAAATGTATTTCATTTGTTACGATGTTCAGGCTTTGTATTTCATTTCGAATATGACAAAATATTCTCTCTCTCTCTCTCTCTCTCTCTCTCTCTCTCTCTCTCTCTCTCTCTCTCTCTCTCTTTACATACCAGTGGTGAACGCATGCGCAGTAAATGAATGTTGCCCCATCTCCCATAGGGAGACATATTGCATATATAGTTTTGAGAGGCAATTAGGTTAGCAACAACAGCAGAACAGAACACGGATAATGCGATGTGTTATCTCCGTGCACACATTGTATCACAGGTGCCTGATCATCATCGCACACTAAGTGACAAAAATGGAGCAGGTTTCATTCTGTTCGCTAATGTTGCGAGGCGTGTGGCAACCGTGGGATTTGGGGCGAAACACACCCTGGATGAATTGGGACGTGTGGCGATATGCTCAAAATTTTGTTAAAATCAACATTTCACCGAATTGCCATGGCCATATTGCCCAAGTGTGATCCCAGTATAATGCTAGAAGTGTAATTAATGAGGTTCCCTTTTGCATTTTTGTACTAATGATTGCATCTACTGTACATAGTGTTATTTCTGTATGGGCTAATCTGGAAAAAAGTTCTTTATTATCTCCGCCAACTTTGTTGCGGCAAAGGTTATGTTTTGATAGGCATATGTTCGTATGTCTCTGTGTTTTTGTGATTCCTATGACTCAAAAACTTTTTAACCAAATCTCATGAAATTTGGTGGGATGATCGGCCAAGATACAAGGACAATTTGATTAATTTTGGGAAAGATCGGGTCAAAGGTCAAGGTCAAGGAAACCAAAAGGTAAAATTGTGTTTTTAAGATAAGGTGGTAAATATTCATGAATATTACACTCGTCTTGCTTTTGCTGTTCATGTGATAGGATATTGATAGTAAATGTTTTATATATATATATATATATATATATATATATATATATATATATATATATATATATATATTTTTTTTTTATACAAGAAAAGAATATACAGTAAAAAGGAAAGAAGGCAGTAGCTAGGTAGGTACAATGTTTTGCCTTTTCATATCAACCATTTTGCGCTTACCGGATCATTTTCCCCTGGCTAAAATGACAAACGTAAGAAAAAGACAGTCACTGAGTCTGCTACCTATATACTTTTACCTATATTTTTCTATATTAAAAGGTTTTTTGTTAATCTGATCTAAGTCACAGGAAAGCACCACCATTGGGAGTGCCCCAGGGGTAGGAAAGAAGAAGACAACGAGGAGAAGTGAAGTAGGGTAAGGAAGAATAAGAAAAATGAGGGAAACCAAGGAAGAGCAACCAACAACCGCTGGCAAATTCTATATCTCCCTCGAACGCTGGGCAACTCTCCCTGAGTTCAGCTGCTTGTAATCTCTCTGTAGGAGGGTCTTTGTTGACACCGCATTTGATCCACCATCGCCACACATTCGCCATTTTTTTCTCTCTCTCAAACGCACTGAGGGCTGTGTTACGCTTTGGCTGTCTCAGCTTTGGCACGCCGTGGTTTCCGCTTCCCTTTGTGTTTATAGTGGTTTCTGTGTCCAAAGGATGAGTGTGCGGTTTCATTTGTGGTATTGCTCGGCATGCGTTTGCCAGGCCTCTTTCCCTTTCTCATGTAACATTTGCATTCTTTGTTTACAATATACCTCCACACACACACACACACACACACACACACACACAGAGAGAGAGAGAGGGAGAGAGAGAGAGAGAGAGAGAGAGAGAGAGAGACTTACTTTTATCACATCTTTTTAGATTTGAAACTTAGGAATTAGTGACTAAAATTTCTGTTTTATATTATTCATTATCTTTTCTGATCCTGTATATTTGTTTTATTGCCTGGTGAAGGTAAGGCAACGTCTGGGTGAGAATCACGTGGTCAAAAGGGTGAAAACTTTTGATGTCCATTATTGAATTTGAAAGAGAGAGAGAGAGAGAGAGAGAGAGAGAGAGAGAGAGAGAGAGAGAGAGAGAGAGAGAGAACAGACGTGGCTATCAGGGTACAAATAACGAAAAACATTTGTTAAAAAACAAGAAATTACACAAGTCAAAACATTTAAACGTTACCAATAAATACGGCAAATAAAACCTTGCCTGTACATTGTCCAATGACTTTACAATACTTCAAAATTTCATTATGAATAGAGATAAAAGCAACATAAACACACAAGAATACAACAAATATAAAAAACAACTAACTTGAAATCTTGAAATTGATTTATAACTTATAAATACCTTTGCCGTCGCCAAGAAACATTTATAGGTATATAGTTGAATACAATTTTCGTTTATACTTTCAAGAAAGAAAGTTTTGACAAGCCCTCAAAATGGGTGATCAAGTAAAGAAAATAAAACTTATCCTGAGAGAGAGAGAGAGAGAGAGAGAGAGAGAGAGAGAGAGAGAGAGAGAGAGAGAGAGAGTTCTGGTGGGCGAAGAATATACTGAATTGATGATTTTACCGTCGTTCGTTGAAGGATTGCCTCGTTCAGGCTTTCCCAATTTCTATTAAATTGTGGAAAGTATCTTAGGGGAGTTTCTGGTTACTCATAGTTATATTACCCTTGACTGCGACTCATAACATTAAGTAGACTCCGCTAAGTACACAATTATCTACTAAGGCCATATAACAAGAGAAAAATTGGGCCTTTGTTTTGCTTTTTCAATTCCATACATAACTGTAGGAGCTTACTGCCATGGATGGAATTGTTGTGCGATTTGCTGTAGTTGTCAAGCAAATTTTACTTGCAGCTAAATGGAACTCGTGTTCTAAAGTTAATTAACAGTTACTCGTGGAACTAAGTGTTTTTTTTGAAGGGGTGTTGCGTTGATTTGATAAGTTTTTTATTCATGCTTAGAAATTGTACAATTCCGTTTGCTCGAAAATAAACTACCGGTTTCGTATAAACTTTAGTTTGGGTGAAATCTATTTCTGCATGCAAAGTTATGACGTTGTTGCTGAGGGTATTAAGAGACTTCAGAGACTGTTTTGAGAATCGCAATAATGGTAATATCGTGAAAACACAGTATTTGTATCGAGTATGTTTTCCTCTAGGAGTTTAGGGTATATCTATTTATCATACTACTTCTTTCCCATCGTTATCCCTACAATAGCATCCTCTTCCACCAAACCTCTTCTCTCCATATCATAGACCTTCGATGTCAAGATGCCAGAGAACTTCAAATCAATCAATCAATCTCCATATCATCCTTCACCTTATCTCACAATCTAATTCCTTGCCGCCATCTCGATCTTCTCCCTCTAACAGGTTTTTTCCTAAGCCCTCCCCACTTCCTCTCCATTATTTATCTTCAACAGTTGCCCAAAATTTCTCAGTCATGACACTTTTACCCTCTGTAATATTCACTATACCTGCCATTCTTCTAATTTTATTATTTTCAAATCTTTCAAGCAGTGATATTCCCATAATCCACTTCAGCATTCTCATCTCTGCTCTCTCAAGCTTTGTTTCCTCTTTTTGTCTTAAAGCCCAAGTTTGCGATCCTTACATTAGCACCAGTCTTATTACTGTGCGATAGATGTTGATTTTTACCTTGATTGGCATTTTCTTATTACATACCGCTCCCACTACCTGCCTCCACTTCCCTCAAGTTGCTTTTATCCTATTCTCAGCTTCAGCCTCAGATAGTCCTTGCTGACTTTTAAAGAATTATTGGGTCCTTGGACTGGTCAGACAGTACTGCATGTATCCTTTTCTCTGGTTAAAGCTTATTTTCCTTTGCCTACACACGCACCTACTAATCTTACCTATTTTTTCCACATTCACCTCAGTCCTCATGCCCCTGACAACACAAATTAATATAAAATTCTTTGTCGATCAGGGGGTTGACTACAGCACCGTAATTATTCAGTGGCTACTTTCCACTTGGTAAGGGTAGAAAAGACTCTTTAACTAGGGTAAGCTGCTCTTCTGGGAGAAGGATATTCTAAACCAAACCATTGTTCTCTAGTCATGGGTAGGGCCATAGCCTCTGTACCATGGTCTTCTACTGTCTAAGGGTATAGTTCTCTTGCTTGATGGTACACTTCTAGCTCGCTATTCTATCTTATATCTCTTCCTCATGATTTTTACAGCTTACATATGATAATTATATTTTAATGTTATTTTTCTTAAAATATTCAATTATATTTGTTTATTACTTCTCTAGTAGTTTATTTACTTCTTGGTTTCCTTTCCTCACTGGGCTACTTTTCTCTGTTGCAGCCCTTGGCCTTAAAGGGTTTTAGCTTAGCTATATAATAATAATAATAATCTGAATCATTCCACCTGTTTTATAATCGAGCTTCTACTTTCTTTCATAGCTATACTGTACTTACCTTCATTACTGGTCACCAGAGCTTCAGTCTTATCCACATTCACTCTCAAGCCACCCCTTCAATATCGCTTGCCACTCTACAACCCTTCTCTCTATGTCTTCCTCGTTTAATTTATCTTACGGTATATCTCAAGTGTATGAAATAGTTTTCTGCGGCCATAAATTAATTATTTTTTCAAGCATAACTTTCTTTAATGCAATGGGTGTATATTCAGTAGTATGTGGGATATTTAAGATTTTGGTACATCTACTGGCGTTAGGGTTTGTCCTTAATGTTTTTGCATAGTAGTAATGTAACATTGACTTGTATCGTCCATCACAGATAACATTTTAACTTGAACATTTGTTTTTATGAAAAGTTCAATCGACATACTATTATTATTATTATTATTATTATTATTATTATTATTATTATTATTATTGTATGTGTACGCGACCCGTCAAAATAATAATGACTGAATATTTAGATACGCACACGCCTCGGTATGCCAACTCACTCTTCCCCCTTCCTAGTGATGGTGAGAGTTTAGTGTGACAGAAATATATATATATATATATATATATATATATATATATATATATATATGTATATATATATATATATATATATATATATATATATGTATATATATATATATATATATATATATATATATATATATATATATATATATATATATATATATATATTCAGAAGCTTGTTCTTTATTATTCTGGAGAAATTATTATTATTATTATTATTATTATTATTATTATTATTATTATTATTATTATTATTATTATTATTATCATTATCATTATTTAAGCTTCACTGGTAATGTTTATAATTATCTTAACTTATTTTGCTCACAATCTTAACCCTTTCAACACTATAGGAGGTAATTTACGTCTGGTGAATATTATTCAAGATCTATGTAAATAGCTAAGTAATGGTCCTTGATGAGATTTATTGACAGTCCTTATGGGTAAATAGGTTACTGTATCATTTAGATAGGAGATTGGATGACGGAAAAATTTATATCACAAGTGATCTTGGTTGCTTCAGAATTTTTAAATATCTATCTTGTGGAATACGGATTTTGATAATTACAAAAATGGGTTAGTGAGAAGCAGTAAGCAATTCTGTTTATTGAATAGCTGGGGATTTGAATCGATCAATTTAGGTTAGTCCTATTACCTTTTTGATAAAGGGATACAATTTTGTTTATAATTGAATTTCTTCAAGGGAAGATTATAGAAACTTGTTGAGAAAGGTAAAATAGCTAAAGATAGTATTGCGGCCCACTTTGGTGGCCAATAAAAGGAAAATAAGACATGCATTAGATATTCAAAGTCAGAACAAATGTAACAAAGCCGTTACATATTCATTATAAAAATCACAGTGCAGATTATTAAAACTTATTTCAAATCACATTTTAAACCGCTTCCTTTCTTGGTCGAGAAGGGCATAGTATTTGCTATTCTACACCAGGCATTATTGTATAAGATATAAATATTGTAATATGATCATTGGTATAAGTAGTGTCGTTGCGTAGGAAGACATGCGTTACAGAGTGCAAATCTGTCTGTATGTGATGCTTCGCTGGGTGATTGTAAGTCTGGCGGCCTGGAGTAAATTTTACCACGACGTGACGTATGCACTGTAGATCGTCGTCGGAGGTTGCAGAAGGAAAAAATTCGGCAGGGACGACCAACACTATTCCAGCTGCCAAGACGTCCAGGGCGTCTTTTGGAGTGGTCCTTAGTCCCAGGAGGTCCCAGGGAAGCTGAGTAAACCAATTGGAGTCCTTGCAGTGAGACATCAAAGCTGCTTTAAAGGTGCGATGAAAACGTTCAACCATTCCATTGGCAGCGGGGTTGTAAGCAGTTATCTTATGTAAGATGATGCCCATTAGATTCGCTAATGATGTCCACAATTGAGAAGTGAAAGTAATATGCTCAGGGATACCAAATCTTGCTATCCATTCTGAGAGTAAGGCAGATATACATGAGGCAGACGTTGCAGTTTCCAAGTGAATGGCTTCAGGCCAACGATGAAATAGAGAAAAATGGTTTGTATCTAGGAAAACTTAAATGGTTTGTGGCTATGAAACAAATAGTAATTTTTTGTATTATTATTAGAAACTTAATTTTGATTATCCCTCTGTGCCTTTCTCCAAAAAAATACTTTTATTCGTTATTATCTTATTTCTAGGTATTGATAGCTACATAATCCAGGTATTGACAGCAGCCCCTACATTCAGTAGGGAGTGTAAGGGAGAGAAAATTAGGGTATTCTCTAGAGAGATTTGAGTATTGCCTGTTGCTAGTGTGTAGTGGTCTGTTTAACTGTTATAACTGAAGGTCTGCAATGATTCATGGATACCTTAATCGTCAGACTGATAAGGGCTAACTTGGA
>NC_090735.1:99460808-99468308 GCF_036898095.1 Palaemon carinicauda
TTACATAGATTTGTTATACATGAAAATACCCAAGCTCTGAGAATATATACACAACTCCCAGATGGTAATAAATAAAAACCACTTAATATCCAAAGGTGTCTTACACTAAAATAAGGAGGGGTGATTATTTATGTGAACTATTAAAAACCAACCTATTACTTCTACAGTATTCTTAGCCACGGATTACAAGCAAAGCACTAATAGAAAATATTGGTGATTAAAAGATACACACTTTACCAAAATAAATATATTCTATAAAATGGTAACAATAATACAGAAGAATTAACATCAAAATTAGATCACTCCAAATATTAAATCTGAACAAAACCTTAGACTAAGACAAAAAAATGTTACTTTATGAAAATTATACAACCACTTGTTTCACAGGAATTATTCCATGAAAATATTTAATTTTGATAATTAATGAAAAGAGTTAACACTTTAACGCTCTAGTGATTAAACAATGATGAAATTTACATTTCTGTAATTGTTACATTTACGTCTTTTGGTTCTAATGAGGATACCGTACAGGTAAGCAAAATAAATACACTTCACTGTTTAACCCAAATCCCAAAGGGTCAGTTACAAAAATTTATGTTAGATATGCTCACATTAAAGTACGACACTTGAATTAACATTCAGTAAATGCTACCAACGTTTGAACAACACTATATGCGATATACATTGGGTTAAAAACTTATTCACGTTTGAGAGGACATACACTTGAGAGGAGAGAGGGCAGGTGAACTCTGGTTCTTTCAAATGGATAGGCTGGGTTTCTTCTGCTGCTTTTGCATTTCTGGGGGCTATATACATTATATTAACTTAATACTTCAAGAATTTTCTAATAGAACAATCTCACAGCGTGGGGCCATGGTCTCTCGGTGTAGGGTAGCTAACATAGTAAGTTGAAAAAGGGGTGCTAACCTTGATTGCGAGGCAACCCTCTCTCAGCTTACTCCACCCACCAACCCTCGTGACAATAGAAAAAAGAGTAAATCTAATTCAAGAATTTTCAGGCACTTTCTAACCACGTGGAAACATAATGATAACATAATCCCTCGTGTTCATACCTCGTGTGTGTCATACAGCATACCTAAACAAGTAATATAAGACTTTGTAACACGAATAAATGTTAACTCTTAAAAAATAACATAGATGAAAATACAGTTAAATGAATGATGAACATCTTATGTAATTTACATTCATTTACTAAAACCTACATGAGTGGAACTCACCTTATGAGCTGGCTATACACCTCTTAAATACACAAATGAAACATATGAATAAAAGAATTATTATGCTAGACCAGCTTTGTAAGAATATATATATATATATATATATATATATATATATATATATATATATATATACACACACATATATATATATATATATATATATATATACATATATATATATATATATACATATATATATATATATATATATATATATATATATATATATATATATATATATATATATATATATATATATAAGATTCCATTACCCATGTATCTGGCAACTTGTAGAAATGGTGAAATCATCCATGATTTTTTGTTAACTTTGCTATCCTGAACAATCATATGAACATACTGATGTCACCGTCCCTTTTTGACCATACAGTGAGTTTTTCAGCTCTATAAAATGGTGATAGCAATAATATTCCAAATATCTTTGAAAACCGGGTTTTTTTCTTAAACGATCTCCTGAACCTCGACAGTTAACATCTAAAAATAGAAGTTGCGCACACAGGTGATGTAATATATTTATTGTTATAGAACACATAAAATAAAAAGTTCGAGGGTGCATTGCATGGTTAGACGTCTACCTGCATACGTCTCTAAAGCAAATGAAAATCTCTATTTCTATCGTGACAAAGGTGCAGCTTATATTCAATAATTCAGGACAAAAACTTGCCGTCTGTTAAATTTTTATTCCTAAGTACAGTCGCTTTGCATGTTGCATAAGAATGTTCATAATTCTGATCACATTTTGTATTTATATTTTCCCATACTATACCATCCTGTTTGTAGTATTAGGTATGCAGTTGCTTCTAAAAGCCTTGTGTTCCCCATCATTAGCGTTAGGGGATACTACCGCTAGAGAGTTATGTGGTCGTTTGACTGGCCAGACAGTACTGCATTGGATCCTTCTATCTGGTTACGGTCCATTTTCCCTTTGTCTACACATACACCGAATAGTCTACCTTATTCTTTACACACTGTATTCTCCTTTGTCCTCATAAACCCAACAACACTGAGATAACCTAACAATTCTTCACCAAGTGGTTAACTACTACACTGTAATTGTTCAGTGGCCTCTCTCCTCTTGGTAAGGGTAGAAGAGACTCTTTAGCTAAGGTAAGCAGCTCTTTTAGGAGAAGGACACTCGAAAATCAAGCCATTGTTCTCTACTCTTGGGCAGTGCCATAGCCTCTGTACTATGGTCTTCCACTGTCTTTGGTTAGAGTTTTATTGCTTGAGGGTACGCTCAGACACGATATTCTATTTTATTTCTCTTCCTCTTGTATTTTGAAGTTTTCTTAGTGTATGTAGAAAATATTTATTTTAATGCTGTTACTGCTCTTAAAATATCTTATTTTTCCTTGTTTCCTTTCCTCACTAAGCTTCTTTCCCTGTTGGAGCCCCTAGGATTATATCATCCTGCTTTTCTAACTAGGGTTGTAGCTTAGCAAGTAATAATAATAATAATAATAATAATAATAATAATAATACTATACAATATTCCAGAAGTTTCATTCAAGCTATGGACAGATTGTAGAATGATTTTCCCAATGAGTTAGTTGAATCTGTAGAACTTTAGAAGTTCAACCTTGCAGCAAATGTTTTTGTATTGAACATGGCCATTTTGATGTTGGTACTGATCTTTAGGTATTTTATATTATATATTCCTTACTTTTATGTATATTTTTTAATTTCCTTATTTCCTTTACTCGCTGGGCTACATTTCACTGTTGGAGCCCTAGGCTTATGTCATCCCCATTTTCCAACTAGGGTTATAGCTGAGCTAGTAATAATGATAATAATAATTAATAGAGTATGGATGGGTGTGTTGGAAATTATCATTGGCCCTTCCCTGAAATCATCATTCCTCAAATGAACTGCGGTTTGGTGCTATAATGCATTAACAACTCAAGTCCGAACCCTAACCTCAAGGTGACACTTTCAGTGGAGCGGAAATTCTAGCGTGGACTCCCCAAATAACTCCTCACCACATCCATCCATTCGCATGTTTTAAATGATCCCAAAGTTAATTATGAAAATGAAAAATCTCAAATGCTCTAACTTTAACTTCTTTTACGCCTACAACTTAGCTAGTTCTGAAAGTAACCGTGCTCAAATCGAGGTGGTAACAAAGATTAAATGACATGGATGGCTCACCAAAACGTATTTTTTTTTTTTACAAAACATAGTATATACAATTCTTACAAATTTATCACTTTGTGCATAAAAATCGGTATCAAGCAATAGTTTCTCTTAACAGATTGCATAATCACATAATTTATACCTTGTTCCACACTCGCCTTTTCAAGATAATGAGAAATCAAAAGGTACTTCCTATTGAAAAAAATACGAAATATGCTTATGTTCTGTTGCATTCAGGATGCTATAAGCCCAAGGGCTCCAACAGGGAAAACAGCCCAGTGATAAAAGGAAATAAGGAAATAGATAACCTATATGAGAAGTAAGGAATATTAAAAAAAAAATATTTTAAGAACAATAACAAAAATCAAATAAATTCTATTATATACAAAATTATAAAAACTTTGAAAAAAACAAGAGGAAGATAAATAAGATAGAATCAAATGATTTAGTAAAACTTCATATCATAGGCTACTGAATATTTAGTCAGTGACCATACAGCTATTATACAGATTATACAATGATCATACAAAGTTCTTAACACTTCATTTCTTTAAACCAATTCAAACACAAAACTGCACTGATCGTACATAGGCTACATACATATACCAAGGAACTTCCCTCAATTTTTTGGGGTAGCCGACATCAACAAATGAAACAAAACAAAAAGGGGACCTCTACTCTCTACGTTCCTCCCAGCCTGACAAGGGACTCAACCGAGTTCAGCTGGTACTGCTAGGGTGCCACAGCCCACCCTCCCCCGTTATCCACCACAGATGAAGCTTCATAATGCTGAATCTCCTACTGCTGCTACCTCTGCGGTCATCTAAGGCACCGGAGGAAGCAGCAGGGCCTACTGGAACTGCGTCACAATCGCTCGCCATTCATTCCTATTTCTAGCACGCTCTCTTGCCTCTCTCACATCTATCCTCCTATCACTCAGAGCTTTCTTCACTACATCCATCCACCCAAACCTTGGCCTTCCTCTTGTACTTCTCCCATCAACTCTTGCATTCATTACCTTCTTTAGCAGACAGCAATTTTCCATTCTCTCAACATGGCCAAACCACCTCAACACATTCATATCCACTCTAGCTGCTAACTCATTTCTTACACCCGTTCTCACCCTCACCACTTCGTTCCTAACCCTATCTACTTGAGATACACCAGCCATACTCCTTAGACACTTCATCTCAAACACATTCAATTTCTGTCTCTCCGTCACTTTCATTCCCCACAACTCCAATCCATACATCACAGTTGGTACAATCACTTTCTCATACAGAACTCTCTTTACATTCATGCCCAACCCTCTATTTTTTAGTACTCCCTTAACTGCCCCCAACACTTTGCAACCTTCATTCACTCTCTGACGTACATCTGCTTACACTCCACCATTTGCTGCAACAACAGACCCCAAGTACTTAAACTGATCCACCTCCTCAAGTGACTCTCCATTCAACATGCCATTCAACCTCGCACCACCTTCCCTGCCCATACATCACATAACCTTACTCTTACTCACATTAACTCTCAACTTCCTTCTCCAACACACCCTTCCAAATTCTGTCACTAATTGGCCAAGCTTCTCTTCCTCGTCTGCAACCAGTACAGTATCATCCGCAATAAACAACTGATTTACCTCCCATTCATGGTCATTCTTGTCTACCAGTTTTAATCCTCGTCCAAGCACTCGAGCATTCACCTCTCTCACCACTCCATCAACATACAAGTTAAACAACCACGGCGACATCACACATCCCTGTGTCAGCCCCACTCTCACCGGAAACCAATCACTCACTTCATTTCCTATTCTAACACATGCTTTACTACCTTTGTAGAAACTTTTCACTGCTTGCAACAACCTTCCACCAACTCCATATAACCTCATCACATTCCACATTGCTTCCCTATCAACTCTATAATACGCTTTCTCATTTCCTAAAGAACACAGATTAAGGATTTATATTACTCGAGAATCAGAGATGTCGAAGAGAGCTGAGATATCAGAGCCTATTGGAAACTTAAATTTTATCGGCCTTCTAAAGGACTGTCATAACTGAACTGAGATGTTTCCTTCTCTAACCTAAATCAACCTTTATATACCCAAGCTCGGGTAAGGAATAACGATCATTGTATCACGTGATATATCACAAAACCTATGTCCCAAAATGCTCTCAAGGATCTTCGTAAGAAAAGTTTAATAAAACTTCGTTTCATAATTTTCTAGGATGATACTAAGATTACTCCCATTCACCTAACAAAAATACTTTAACAAAGAGACTCGTAATTACGAAGATATAACTTAATTTCTGAATCGCAGCTCGTTTTAGATGATGTCACATCTGTTCTAACTTCCATGTATCAGCACACATGCTCGCTCCTATGCGTTCTGGGCGCGGTTTTTTTTTTCCTGAAAATATATCGTATTATAATTATTCTGCCGTAGTAGATTCAAAATACATCAACCGTCTTTTACAGACTTTTATATATATATATATATATATATATGTATATATATATATATATATATATATATATATATATATATATATGTGTGTGTGTGTGTGTGTGTGTGTGTGTGTGTGTGACTGAGAAATTACATAACAATGACTTATGACGATGATAATAATGAATATAAATACTACTATTACTAATCATACCACAATAATTAATTTAAGCTCTTAGACATATATTTCATAACCCACGTCTCGAAAGATTATTTCTAGCATCTCTAATGCCCCATATATATGTATATATATATATATATATATATATATATATATATATATATATATATATATATATATATATATATATATATATATATTATCATAAGATGGCTCCTGGGTCTGGGAACCAAACATATAATATCATATATATTACGGCTAGTAAGCTATACAACCTCTTGAGTTCTAAACTTACCTATTTGTTTTTACATTAAATCTGGTACACTTGAGAATATTAACACATGACCTCTGAGACAGTTAAATAACTCCCAGACAGTCATATACAAAACACTGAATATCGAAAGGTCTCCTAAGTACGCTAAAAAAAAAACTGGGAAATTACCATCAAGAATTATTTAAAACAATTTCTCCTTCGATTCTTTAACAGGGTGATTTAAACTCTGGTGATTGTAATAATACACTCTTTATGAAGATAAATATATTCTATATAAATCACAGCACTTTGAAAAGAATTTGCATAAAACAAATAAATCATATGAATTATTAAGTCTGAACAAAACTTAGATTAAGACAAAAATGTTACTATCTGAAAATGATATAATCACTTGACCTGAAATATTATATCTGAATAAACCTTAGACTAAGACAAAAGAGGTAATACTTATGAAAATTATAAAATCATTTGTTTCACTTGAAATGATATTTTAGACAATATTTAATTAGTCTTAACACTCAATGAATATAAATTTAGTTAACCAGATAAGGATACAAATACCTTTCACGTTACTATAGGGCTAGTTACAAAAGCTCTAAGAGAATTTTTACAAATACTCCCTACGTTCACAAAAACCTGTCACACCAAAACTTTGAAATTTCACTGAACACTTTTAAAATAATACACTGGGCTGAGAGAGAAGGGGAATTGGCTATGGCTTAAGGCTGGAATTCTCTATCTGATCTCTGCACCCCTGAATGTTCAAGGTCCGAGATCTGGAAGCGTGGGGGTTTTGCCTAATGTTGTTAGTGTTATCAACTAGATAAAAATGTCAAGAGACAAATCCTGGATTTCAGGCAACTCTCGGACACACAGCAAAATGGCTCTCTGTCAGTTAGCTTCGCCCACTCTTTGCCCGCGAAATAAAAAAAAAGGTAAGATATAATGCTAGGATTATAGGGAATCTTCCAAAGCACATGGCACAATATTATAATTGCATATTTTCTCACAAACATGCCATAATACCTCATAAAAATGTAAAGGAACATTACATAAGTCCTTGTTCCTTTCTCGTTTGGTCACATAAACATTCTCAAACAGATTACGTAAGACTTCGTAACAAAAATACGTGGAATAAAAAGTTAATTCTTAAAATAACGTAAATTTCTAAATACTGACTTGAATAAAGAATAAAATGAAATTAACG
>NC_090735.1:99488308-99500808 GCF_036898095.1 Palaemon carinicauda
TCATTTGATCATTTAGTTTTAATCATTATCCAGTCAATTAGATATATTCATTGACCTTGTCATATGATAAAAGATCATAACGGTGACATCAATAGCTGGCGAAATAAGTTATTTGGTTTTATCCTTGACAACACTATATGTCATCTGGGTAAGACTGGAAGTTACTGTCTCACTATGAGCACACACGAAACAATTATATATATACAGTATATATATATATATATATATATATATATATATATATATATATATATATATATATATATATATATATATATATATATATATATATAATGCATGTGTGTGAGGGGTGTCTTACTATTTGTAAATTTAATGCGTTCATTTGTTCATTCCCTTTCAAGAGAATTGAATGCAAACTAGGTGGAAGTCATGAAAGAACTGTTATTCATAACGCATTCATGAGTCAGGTGGGTGGATAGGCAAGGCTATTGCAGGTACTCAGTTGTGTAACGTAATGGCAAACATTATGGTCCAATGCCACAGCCCTGTTACTGGCACCGCTGTTTGTTGATGGTTGTTTGTTCTCGACCGTGCCTATTCCATGGAAGGTAATGGATTACGCTGCTTGTTATTAGGGCAGATGAAGTAATGGATGAGGTAATTCCTTTGTTTTTCTGTTCTCGTCGCTATTTTATAGTGAGTATTGAAAATACTTACCTTGTTTTATTATCTATTCTTTATACTCATTCCTACTGCTCTTTTCTTATGGGTAAGACATTGTTAATTAGACAATTTTGAATATTCTTAGTTCATGCGCATAATTCATATCTGATTTATTTCAATAGGGAACGAATCAACGAGTCTTTTTTACTTTTTGATCCCATTCCTTATAATTTCTCATTCATTTACTCTTGCAAATATTATAATTTTTCTTGTGATTTTTAAAGATTCTGAGGATTACTAAATTATTTACCCTTTTCAATAATTGGGTTTATAATGATTCACTTTGCTGTATGACAACAAGAACAAATCCTTCGGTTATTATAATGAATAATAATAAATATATCATTAAAATATGGTGATTATAGAATGACATTTATGGCGGCTATAGTGCACGGGATTGGCTAGCAATAAGTTTTAATTTCGAGCATAATTTTGATAATTTCTCCCTTGTACACAAAAGAAATTGAGGAGCATGTAGAAATAAGGCAGATATATTTTGTTACACATACTTTGATGAGCATACATGAGAATGTATACGTGAAGACATACTTTGCTTAGTGTAACTGGGAATGTGCACACATTGCGGGGATCATACTTTACAAAATGCATGGGACTAAGGAAGTGCACTCTGTCTGTCGCATCCTTACTGCGCTGCGAGTTCCTGAGCGGTAGCCCCACCCATAACCTCTGCCATGACTCCCCTACACTCTCTGTTTTGTTACTCGCAGCGCAGTAACGATGTGACAGGGTGCAATTTATCAGAGCAAGGTGTGCCAGGAATTTCTGTGTCTAACTCTATGCCGGAATATACTTTGGTTAGTGTACCTGAGGTGTATAAAAGATGGATTATCTTTTTTTTTCTTTTTTGACAGACGCAGAGATGTGGTCTAAAAAAAGAAAAAAAAAAAAAAAAGAGGAATATAAACCATTTTTTTTGGGGGGGGAGGTGAATTTTCGGAAGGGTGTTGTGACTGTCGAAAAAACGGATTTTGAGCGAAGCGAAAAATCTATTTTTGGGTGAGATGGCCATGTCGTTCTGATGGAAGTTCCTTAAAGTAGCTTCCTAAGGGATATATGTACTACAGTGATATTCCCAGAGAATTTTACCTTTAGGTATCCAGAATTCTAACCCCTGGCGCGAATATCCTTAAAATTTCTCTTAAGTATATCGCATAATATCAGCGGACGCATTCTTGACACGCCTCCATAGCAATCTGCACCCCAAACAGCGTTTTGGCTTCGAGGAGGATGTGGCAAAAGGGAGTCGTTCAAAGGCTCTCTCCGCTCTCGTAATACTATTGGGAATACAACAGCGCCATTCCCACGACGGTGGACATTCCTTGTAGCATTGAGCGTGGTGTTATAGATACAGTACCACGGGAGGGATACTGTGAAGATCTTTTATTTTAGAAAAGTTGGGTGGGTCCATCAGGACGACATGGCCATCTCACCCAAAAATAGATTTTTCGCTTCACTCTAAATCCGTTTTTTGTGCTCAAGCCATGTCGTCGTGATGGAAGCATACCAGAGCATTAGTGTATCTGTGGACTTTTAATCAGTGCCTTAACCTTATAGCAACCTTTTCTATGGTCATGGGGACCACATGAGACAAGGGACGTTACCGTTATTCGTCCATCACTAATCATAACCAATGTTAGTGCTTCCTGCCTCCTACAGGGAAGAGTCATTCTAGACAGTAGAAAAGGGATCTTGAGGTTAACATACATAGTATTACCAAACATAAGTACACACTGAATATACAAATAGTCTCATAGTTGTATATTTGCTAAAATAACATCAGTGTCTCTTATATCTATTATTTGATGCATACAAATATATGAGGGATACTTAGTTTGGTAAGTTGAAGAACTCTGGCATGTATACATAAAATTGTCTGGTGAAGGTGGACGCACTACATTCTAATAGACATTTATTATTAATAAATGACTAAAAGATGTTTAGTTAAACGAATGTAGTATGACAATGGGATTATACCTGTAACAAGTACAGAGACTATATTTCCTTCTTGAAGGAAGAAATGATGAGTGCCACTCTCAGACTGAAGAAAATTATAAAACAAATTCTCTTCATAATTCCTGTACTGGTTACTTCTATCTGCACTGTGTACTTCGTACACCGGCACTAGTGCTATCTGTATAATTCCACACCTGGGATTTTGAACAGAGCCAGTGTTATCATTGTTATCACTTAATTAAAAGAAGTCACACCTAAGAAGGGTGACCTCTTCTCCCTTTAATTGACAGTCCCAGTCAATTAGCTGTTCATCGTAGAATTAGATGGCAGGTTAAATATTCTACCTGGCGTCACCACAAATTGCTTCAGAACATGGATTTGTCTAGCATAGTGTATGTAGAACACTCTGGATGATTCTCATCCGTTACATGTGCGAGGACATGTGAGGTCCCAAACCAAAAACTGTTTACTACAGTAATTAGGGGGCAGGTCTTAATACACTACATGCCGCCACTACGAAGTGTTTCAGTTCATGCACTTGTTTTGCATAGTGTTTGTAAGACACTCTGGATGATTTCCATCCAGTGTATGAACGAAGGCGCTCAAAGTCCATATACTGAAAGAAGTTCAGTGATGAAGCAATCTTTCTCGGATCATGACCTGCGGGAGTATTGTCCGGATCCGCTCTACGAATAAAGTAGGTGAGCTTCGCCCTTAGTTGTTTTATGGATAAATTTGATCCAGAAGTTTCTCCTTTAAAGAGCTGTCCTCCCCTGAAGTCTGAAGTTCTACGAAGATAGACCTTTAGACACTCTACAGGACATAGAGAGACATCTTCCTTCAGAGGGCAGATTCTCCAGGGACCCCACCTCTTAGTGGGTAGCTCGTTTTTAGCGAGAAAGGATGGATCAGGAAATAGATTCAGTTCTCCCACTTCCGTGAACTGAATGTGACCCTCATCTCTGGATAGGGCCACTATTTCACTAACTCTAGCTCCGGAGGCGATAGCGAACAGAAAAATAACCTTTTGGGGTAGATCCTTAGAAGAACAATCTTCATTGTTCACAGATGAGGCATAATGTAAGACCTTGTACAAAGACCAAGAGATGGGCTTTGGTGGTACCGCGGGCTTAAGCGTAGCACATGCCTTTGGAATCTTATTAAAGATTTAATTCGCCAGATCCACTTGAAAGGCATATAGGAGAGGCCTAGTCAAGGCTGACTTGCACGTATTTATCGTATTGGCCGCCAGACTTTGGCTATGAAGGTGGACAAAGAAGGACAGACAGAAGTTTATTGAAATTTCTTTCGGTCCTTTTGCTTTGACAAACGCAACCCACTTTTTCCAGGAAGACTCATATTGTCTTCTAGTTGACTTGGCCTTGTATTCTTCTAAGAATTCTATATTGCCTTTTCAGATCCCAAACCTTTTTCTAACCGCTAGAGCGAGAAAATCATGAAATGAAGTGATAAAACGAAGGCAGTTAATCTCCGAACCTTCGGAAATATACCTAGGGTCAGAGCTAGGACCAGCCTCATCTAGTCTATCAGCCCCACTAGAGGATCCTCGTATGGGGCTATATAGCGAGGTAGTTTCTTGAAGACGCTCGTGATGAAGAGGTCGAATTGCAGTTCCGGGAATTGTTCCCATCTGGGAGGGAATATGTCTGCTCCCATGGACCATTCCAACTCTATCGGTTTGTATCGAAATAGAGTATCCACCGTCACATCGTGGATCAGTTGTAAATGAACTGCTGGTAGGTGCCGTCCCTTTAAGAGAGGGATGGGTAACTTCACCAAGACTGGATGAGACGTTCGAATGTGACGTCTTATTATCACTTCGGTGTCCCAGATCAGTCGTAGGGAGCCTGATTTGTGTGGAGGGGACTTCCCCACCTATGAAAGGACCAGCAGAGTCTTGGGACTTTCGTGCTCTAATTTCTGTTAGAGAAGCGATTAAAGAGGGACCAATCTCAGTCTTTTTTTATCTCTTCAAGCGTTTGATGCGTGTTTTCTCCAAGCTCTTAACGCATCTTTCCGGTGTGCCCTTAGCACCAGGTCTGTCACTATAGCGAACTGGGGAAAGTTTAGCGCTTTTTCCTGTTGGCGTTTTGGTATTCTGACTGAATACCTGAGTCTCTTGACAGACCTCACGAGCTCCTTTTATATTTCCAAAGGAGAGGAGAGTTGATGTGACTGAGAGCTTCGAAGGTTTTTTAAACATCGAAACCCCTGAGCTGGAGAAAGTCGAGACTTCTAGAAGCCTATCTTGCGTCCGTGATGTCCCAGGAACCGGGTCATCTCTTTGAATGCACATTGGCCGGACACTTCGAGTGCTGCCCACTCCAGCCTCTTGATCAGGTATATTAATACCTGAACTATTTCTAGGCTTGACTTTGACGTGACTAAGTTCGTCAATCCTTTGAAGATACTTAGGACTGTGAGTCCGACACGTATCTTTCCTAGGATGAATGTTACTCTCTGTAACATGAATTCTAGATAGGAGGAAGGGGGGTGGTTGACTGGAAGGTTCCGAAGGACACCTTTCAGGTCTGACAAGACTACGAACACCCCTAATTGGAACAAGGTCCATATGTTCAGAAGGATTAGCATTCAGAACTTACTGTTTTTTATGAACTTGTTGAGTGGCGACAAGTTCAGAATGACTCATTGATATCTTGAGTCCTTCTCGTGAACACAAAACAGCCTTCCCTGGAACTCGATGAGCTATAGTTTTCTTACCACCTGCATGCTCTATAGCTCTCAGTTATACTTCTCCAGGAGGGTTTTGAACTATAGGAGAAGGTAAGGAAATGATGGTAGGGACATTTCTGTTTCCCATCAATGGCTCATCTTGAATAGGCTTTGGACCGAAGGATCGAAGGTCCTGTGATCCTGAGGGAAAGTTCCTCCTAGCCGAAGCGTCTTTATGCTTCGAGTAGTCAGTAGGCTTAGACTTTTGACCATCTTCCTGTAGCACCGTGGTTACTGGAATAGTTGTTGAGCAGCCCGGATATTTCCAGCATTTTCGATCTTCTTTTTAGGTTGGGGACCCACAACCACAGAAGATTTTCTCTTTGAAGGAATGCCCCATTTTTGGAGAAGACTTATGTTCTCCATGGTGGTGTTCTTAATTACTTCCTTAATGACCTCGTGTGGGAAGAGGTCTTTACCCCAGATGTTGGAAGATATTAGCTTCCTTGTTTCGTGTTTCACTGTTGCGTCAGCTAACACAAACTCTCTACATGCTCTCCTGGCCTTCATAAAGGCGTAAAGGTCCTTCACCAAGATAGCCATATGCA
The DNA here is from genome assembly GCF_036898095.1 of Palaemon carinicauda. Classification (NCBI taxonomy): domain Eukaryota; kingdom Metazoa; phylum Arthropoda; class Malacostraca; order Decapoda; family Palaemonidae; genus Palaemon; species Palaemon carinicauda. The sequence continues at coordinate 99,494,269 of NC_090735.1, forward strand.
TTTTGGCTATGACCATGAGCATGTCTGGGGTACTTTCGTAGGTTGAACACAACTCTATGTAGTTTTGTAGAGAAAGGGCTGTCGCAAGTCTCTCCTTTGACTCATGTTCATTACACAAGAACAACTCAGACAATTTAGGGAGACATACCTTGAATTGTCGACTTGCGATGGCCTTGTCTAATTTTCCTACTAAAAATGTCAAATGGACTTCCTTCCAATCCTTTTCCTGTCCGCGAAAAGCTGGTGACAAAGGCTTACACTCATCGAGTGTGGGACATGGCTTACCCGCCTCTACCGCTTTGGCAACAGAAGTAAATGCCTTCCCCATGAAGGGGAATGAGAGTGAAGTAGGAGCAAGAAAGGAAGGATGTCTGTTATTCAGTGAGAATACCTTCGACTCTGAATAACCCGCCTTTCTCAGACTACCTGAAAGAATAGTCTGTGCCTTATCATCGTCGAGAATCAAGACCTCCTTTGGTTCCGCTCCTTTTCTTGACTTTGGTTCGTACTTCAGTCGAACCCAACAATTAGAGAAAGCATCAAAGCTTGGCCAAAATTGAATTGTGTCCAAAGGAACAGCATCTATTTTTTCTGAGATGTAGAGATTGCCATTTGAAATCGGCATCTGCTCCGCAAACCTCCAGGGATTGGTTATGGAGCATGTATAAAATCAGTTTGAACGATTCCTTAGGTCAAGTATGCATGTATTGAATGTTTGAGGGTCAGCATAATAATTTTGTGAAAGTTCACTTTATATATTTTCCTAATTTAACTCTTTAACGTTAAGGTTTGTGAAATTATGATTATTGCGATGAATGTAGGCTGAATTCACGCTTGTGCATACAGAGTAAATTTGAAAAAGAAACTGACTCCTTTATATGTTTGTTCTAAAAGATCAAAACAAAAGTTATTAACTGAGCTTTATTTTACTCTTTGTGCTTTAGTCAATTCTGTTTGAATCGACATTATATACACACAATGTTAAACTACTTAATTTCCGGCTCATAATATGTTATTAAACTTCTTATATTTGAAAATTGCAAAGCCGGATGAGAAGTCTCTAGTCAATACCAGTCTTGATCTATAAACCTGTCTGTATAAGATTACTTATTCCATTGAACTATTCTTACATATGACTTTACATTAGGTTAAGATATTAATTCATTCAGTATTTAAAATTTGTGATGGATATTAATGATTGATTAATGATATTATTTTTTTCGCAGCCCAAATAGTTATTTGAAATTATTTGTTACATATATTATTTTAAATGTAATCATATATTATCCAGAGTTTTTTTTTTTTTTTTTTTTTTTTTTTTTTTTTGTTAAAATTTGTTTAACTAAATCTGACTACAATTACCCTATGATTACTTATAAAAACTGAGCCTACGAACCAACCTTTCACCCTCAAAGCCTCAACAACGATCATCAAGATCATCAGCCATTGCTAGTCTACTGCAAGAAGAAGGCCGCAGACATGTCCTTCCACACACGCCCTTTTAATGTTGTTCTATATCAGTCTATACCCGTAAATCTTTATAGATCGTTAATTTATCATTTTATCTTCCTTCCCCTGCTTCCTTTTCAATCTCTAGGGACCCATTCTGTTATTCTTCTTGTCCATCTATTATCTCTCATTCTCATTATATGTGCTGCCCATATCCATTTCTTTTTCTTGAATCTTGTTAGTATATATATATATATATATATATATATATATATATATATATATATATATATATATATATATATATATATATATATATACACACACACACAAAATCACAAAGACACTAACGTGTAAGCATAACACCAACACGGTTATTATACAATCCTTTATGATGGAATTTAAAAAAAATAAATATATCAATAATATAACCTGTAGGTGTAGAGTTTTAAACCTCCACCCCAACCCTTTTATGAACGTGAAAGAAGACATTATAAATGCAGCATCCTATATAACTTATCAACATCCGGTGAAACAAATTATTCACGCAATTATCAAAGGTAAATAAGCATTGTTACCTTATCCTTTGGCGAAAACTTTACGAAACTAGCGTTGTGCAGAGGGTTTGTTGGCGTTAGGGTATAATTTAGTTTATAACGAATTCTCCAAAGTTACGCAGTCGGCACGATTTCTTGTTAAGAAGTTTGATATGTTGGAACATGCAAATGAAGCTGCCAAAGGTACTTCCCACTCTACGAGTTACATATTTATATATATATATATATATATATATATATATATATATATATATATATATATATATATATATATATATATATATATATATATATATATATATATATATATCATGTGAAAATTCTGAAATAGAAAGAAGTTAGACAGGAAAACCTCATCTCTCGTAAATTATTCACAGCATGCCTAGAAAAGGTTTTTGATAATTTAGATTGGGAGTTACAGGAATTACCTTTAATGGGAATACCTTTAAAATTTAGGATCTACAGATAACATAGTTATATGTAGCAAATCATTGGAAGAATTTCAAAAATTTATAGAACTTTTGGATAGAGAGAACAGACATATAGGACTGAAAATGAATATGAGTAAAACTAAGATAATTTTCAATGTAAATGCAGATAACAAACAGCTGATAAGGATGAACCTCTAGGAATTGTTAATGAATATACGTACTTCGGAAAGAGAGTTAGTGTTTCCCCAGGATATGAAACCGAAATTTAAGGAAGGATAAGCTTAAGATGTAGAACGTTTGGTAATGAAATTAAGATTATGAAAGTAAAATGCCACTTTCTCTAAAAGGAAAATATTCAATTAGATAGTATTACCAGTATTAACTTATGGATGAAATACTTGAAGACTTACCAAAACCATAGAACTTAAGTTAGTCATATCTCAAAGAGCTATGGAAAGAACAATGGTCGGAATATCACAGAAAAAGAGCAATTTAGATACGAGAGTAAACTGAAGAAGAAAATATTCTAAAATGTAAGAAATACAAATGGACATGGGTAGATCTTTTAATGAGAAGGACCTACAATAGAGGGACAAGAGCAATAACATAATCGGTAACTAGAGATTACAAAAGAATCAGGGGAGGAAAAAAGACGTTGGATTGACAAGCTTAAAAAATTTGCGGGTATAGACTTCTATAGAAAGACCATAAACAGCCAGTGTGGAAGGATATTTCTCATGCCTTTGTTGTGCAGTGGTCTAGCAACGGCTGATGGAGATGATGAGGATGATGATGATATTTCTATACACGCACACACAAACACACACACACATATATATATACATATATATATATATATATATATATATATATATATATATATATATATACAAATATATATATATATATATATATATATATATATATATATATATATATATATATATATATATACATATATAAATATATATATACATATATATATGTGTATATATATATATATGTATATATATATATATATATATATATATATATATATATATATATATATATACATGCACACACATATACATACATACATATATATATATATATATATATATATACATATATATATATATATATATATATATATATATGTGTGTATATATTTATATATATATATATATATATATATATATATATATATATATATATATATATATATATATATATATATATATATGTATGTACACACGCACACACTCACACACATATATATACATATATATATATATATATATATATATATATATATATATATATATATATATATATATATATATATATATATATATATATTAGAATAAAACATATATAATATTCATCCTGATATCTGGATTCTCTCTACCTCGAGATCAGAGACCCAAGAGGGAATCAACTCAATGATAGTATCATTTGGTCGGTGATGACTCAAACCCGGGCCCAAGAAACAGAGTTGAAAGGGACATACCATCTACCCACAAAGGAAGATAAAAGTTGATGAGAATTCTCCCATACTTATTCCTGTCGAGTTCAAGGTTTTTGTACTTAGAATTTAAATAAACCTAACTTCACCTTTGTAGCTTGTTGGTTAGTTTGTACTTAACTTTTGATTATGGTAAATTTTTAACATTTAGATTTGTTTTTCATATTAAAAAAAGCCATATATTATAATCTTCCTAATATCTGGATTCTCTCTACCTCGGGATCAGACACCCATAGGGGAACTAACTCAAAGATAATAGTCTCTGGTCAGCCGGGGACTCGTGCCAGGGGACAAGACACTGAGGTGACATTGACATAACATGTAGCCACAAAAGAGATAAAAATTGGTGACAATTCTTCCATAGTTATTCCTATCAAGTTCAGGTTTTTGTACTTACAATTGAAATCAACCCATCTCCACCACTGTGGCTTGGTAGTAAGTTTGTAGTTGACTTATGGTTAATGATGAGTTTTGAACATTTAAATGTATTTCACGTATTATGATGAGACATATAGCATACTCCTCCTAATATCAGGATTTATATATATATATATATATATATATATATATATATATATATATATATATATATATATATGAATAGTAGTGAAGACAATTACAATGGAGTTAAAAAATAGCATAATAGATCTATTAAAAATGTAGTTTTAAAACACTCGTGATTTATATAATTCCGAAGAAGAAAGAAATTTAAACAATTGATTTCGTGAAAGTGATGCTGACATTAACAAAAGTGTGTATATATACTTGCTTCTCCTCTGGATTAGTGAGAAATAGTTAGCCGGAGATTCGATTACTGAGAATATTTATGGTAAGGTAAATTTATTGTGTGTTGACCATGTTATAAAGGAGCCAGGGACGTTAATAGACAAAAAAATAAACTTTTAAAGTGAGCCGTGACTGTTTTTTTTTTTTTTTTTTTAATTACAAGAGAACCACCAATCACAGTGTTGTTTGAAATGGCAAGGCTGGAAGCTCTAATGTCAATGCATTTGATGCATTAATTTTCGAATTTGAAAGGTTCATGGATTCGGAATGTCACATGCCACAACAAGTGTTCAACTGAGGCGAGACCAATCTTTTTTGGAAAAAGGTGCTCTGGAGAACCTTCATTACTGCAGAAGAGAAGGAAATTTCATGTAACAAGAACATGAAACACAGTCGAACCCTGCTGTTCTATGCTATGGTTGGCTGAGATTGCAAAATCAAACCTCTCCTGGTGTAGCACTCGTACAATCCATGAACCATTAAATAATTTTACAGTTAAGTGTAGAAGCAACTGAACCTTATTTGGATGTTAAAGCAAGGGTTGTATAACTCTCAGTTTTATAATGGAATGGGTCACTGAGGTTTTGGTCTTAAGGTAAAAAAGTACCTCATAGGAGAAGAACCACCCACTATAAGCCTTATTGCTTATGGTCAATGATTCTGCCCATCTTACAGCTATTGAAGACGACTAAACTGAGGAATTCAAATTCATCTGAATAAAGTTCCTGCCCGCCCTCCTCAACGCCATTCCATGAATCAACACGTGATCTCGAACTTCAAAAAGCTTTACAATAAAGTAATGCTCGTGCGATGCTTAGAAGTCCCCAAAGATAACCCCCCCCCCCCCTTCCGAGAGATATGGGAAGAACCTAGCACATAGTCAACTGCCTGAAAAAAAATAATGAATCTTAGCTTGGGGTCTCTAGTAGAACCCTAAATACTAACTGTCGAAAACTGTGCCTTAAATGTGTAGCTGAATGTGATTTCAAGAAACTCGAGCCCATCCAGTAGAAGGCAATTAGTGATGAAATTCTTTCGACGAGCATAGTGAAAACCTGATGTCAGTAGATCGTGGAGCTGCATAAGGAGCTGCAAAAAGAGGCCCTAGAAGAGATTTCATCCAAGGAAGAGGAATGACAGAGCTACAAACCTCTCACTTGACGAAATTATATTGAGAATATGGGAATCCATACACATTTTTGTAGAAACACTTGACACAGATTAGGCTCTCTACACGTGAGCAGAAAATCTATTTACCAACACTATGATGTCATATTTCTAAGCAGTTTCAAAGAAAAGGCAAAAACAGCCATCTCTAGATAGATTTTCTGTGTGTGAAAATTGATCGTAAGCATAAAAAAAGACGTTGAAGTGTCCACAAAACATAATATAAGTGATTTAGTAAGTGATGGTGAACACTATTCAGTAGAAAGTACTCCTGATAATTTACCACATGTTCTAATGGAAAGTGAATCTCTCTTTCACCAATAACCTCCTCCTTTTCCTCCCATTTTCTCTCTTATCTCCCTCACGCCAGCCACTTCTGTCCCCAAAGTCAAGGAGCTAGTCAATTTGTCAATCTACAGTAATTTCTGATGGTATCGTTTATAATTTGTTCCCTAAATTACATTAGAAACCTTTGAAAGTGTGTATGTGTGGTTATGGATGAGTGAATTGGATAGTGTGTGCTTCCTTTATAATTAATGGGAAAAATTATTTTGGTTTATAAGCATTTTACGTTGCAAGATCACTTTCATAACGGAGTGAATTCTTAAACCAAGGTACCACTAACAATATATATATATATATA
>NC_090735.1:99510808-99520808 GCF_036898095.1 Palaemon carinicauda
ATTTGTTGCAATAATGTTTTGATACATCCATTACAGCTTATAGCCTTATAGGTCACATTCCACTCGATTGCAGTCTTAGACGCATTTGATAATTCTTGTCTTCTTCAACTTCGTTATTAAATCCTATTTGGAATAGAAGGTGAAAATGAAGAGTCCATCTTGTTTTTTCTAGTGGATTTCTGGAAGGTCGAGTTATAGACAAACACTTCATCGTCTTGTGTTGCATGTCGTGACAGAAGCAAAGGGAAATGGAAAATTCTCTGATCAAAACACAACATAAGGATTATCTTTGTTTCTTTCCTTGTAGCTGCAACGACCGTTTGGATTGAGTTAGTGATACTCAAGGCCCTGTGTGAATTTCATCTATACTTATAATTTTTATTTATCTTGTTTTTTTTCTCTTTGTAGCTTAGTTTCACACTTCAATAAAATAATTACCTTATTTATATTTTTTCCATTATTTTTGTTTTGTTTAGGAAATTACTTTTAAGAGACTTAGGTATTTTGTTACTTATATCTTCTTTAAAGATCCTTTCTCTATTGCCGTAATTTATTTTAGATAATGATATTCAGTTTTTCTTTCGAGTGAATTGCTGAAATTATTCTGCTTTACAATTGATTGACTTCTTCATATCAGCCCTTCGTATAGTTTTTAGAACGAAACTGCCCCAGGTTCATTTTGCAATTTGTTAAGAAAATAATTTTCATGTGTTCTCAATTCCCCGCTAGTTAAAAACGGTTTATTTCTTTTCTTTCTTAATTACTTATGTATTCTTGAATTCTCTCTCAATGGTACACTACTTTAAGATAGGCCAGATTGGTTCCCTAGTAATACAAAAGAAAATGGGTAATTTTAATGTTTTCAGTATATCTAAATTTCGTTTATTTCGCATACGAACCAATGTCTAAGTAAAAAAAAAAAAAATAAAATAAATTTCTTAGAAGATTTTCACCCTCTGGTATTGGAGGGGAATGTTTACTAGAATTCCTTGCTGTATCTTCTTCAACTCAACTATACCTCTGGGATTTGATTGAAAATCCTTAGTTCTAATTTCATTGACAGGTTTAAACATGAATTCTTGTGTCACGGGCTTTAGTTTTTCATCTGATATTTATTATCTAACATACTTTTCTGATTTCGCTTTCTCTAAACCGGAAAAGAAAAAAATATATTTCTATGATTTCTGTTATTTCACGTATCTAAAACCTTCGTTGCTGGAATACCTTGTCGACTGGGTGATACTAATCTCGGTCATTCGAAGATCATCTCAAATTCTGATTAAAAAACAAAAAACAATAGCATTACTCGTACAATGTATGAGCGTGTACGAAACACGTGTGGTACATGGCTCACACTAAAAAAAGGCATGCATGTGAAATAGGGTACCCTGCTTTAGGAAGACAAGCAGTAGCAGGTCAATTTGCAGGAGAATGTTAATTAAGAATGCCTTCGGTGTATCATGAATCACTAGGAAAGGGCCCGTGTAAGGAGGGGTCAGCCATGCTTGCTAGTGTCATTGTGCTAGATTAGCAGCTAGAAGATGAACGTTGCGTGTAAATCTTTTGGTAAGACTGGCGGCATGACGTAAATCTTCCTAAAACATAACATAGGCACTGGAGATTGTTGGAGGAGGTTACGGCCAGAAAAAAAAAAATCAGCAGGAACGAGCTCAATGGGTTGCTAAACACCATTTCAGCTGCTAAGACATCCAAGTCCTCCTCAGGAGTGATCCTTAATTCCAGTAGGACTTGGGGGAGCCAGGTAAACTAGTTAGAGTTATTGAAGCGGGACATCAAAGCAACTTTGAGGGTAAAATGATGCCCAGGAGATTCACTAATGATATCTACAATTGAGAGGTGAAAGTGGTGCCCTGTCAGAAGTAATATGCTTAGGGATGCCAAATCTTGCTATTCACATTGAGAGTAAGGTATATGTGGGCATACATGAGGTGGACATTGCAAATTACATGGGAATGGCTTCAAGCCAACAAGTGAAGTGGTCAGTGGCAGTAAGAAGGTAATGGTGTCTTTGTCATGTGGGTTGGAGAACTACTATTTCGATACGAATGAAGGTTGAAGAAAGGTGTCCACTCCAGAATCCGAGTATCAATGTACTTTTGAAGTTTGGCATGAAGTACAAGTGTGGACACAATCCTTACCATCTTTAGTAACACTGTAGCAAATGAACTTTGTCATCATCAGCCGTGCTACTAGTAGATCGGTGCAAAGGATGTGAGAGCCCATGACAGAAATCAAACATCTGTCAGCACAGGGGTACAGGTATCCATAGTCATGGTCTCCCAGCACTGACATCAGAGAGAAGGGTGGTGTTGAAGTCATTAAGGGTGATGTCTTACTAAGAGAGTGGTGAGCAGGACGTCCTGTAGCTTGGTACTCTAGATCTTTCTGTTAGGCTTCTGCCAAGGAGTTGTAATACAATCCCAGGTGCATTGCAGCTAATTGGTTTTTTGACAGGTTGCATCAGCAATTGGATTTATTTTCCACCGGACGTGATCAAGGGTACTGTTATATTCAGCCACAGTGGGGCCAAGGAAAGTTTTCTCCTGAAGAAAGCCCAAAGGTGGGGCTAGCTGTTGACCACCTGCTCGAGTTCTACACTAATAACAATATCGCTGGCATCGGTGAAGAGAAAGAGAGGGCGTGGGGAATTTCCAAAGAGATACTACCTTCTCAAGGAGGGGGTGGACACCATATTGAGTGATGCGGTGCATTAAGAATGATACTTCGCTGGCGCCGAAGGTACAGTTATCATACCGCACTATGAGGCCATGCTATTGTAGGCCATCAAAAAAGATGTGTAGGTGATGGATATTTTTCCTCTTCGGAGGAAGCGAACACAAGTATGTCGTCATGTAACATACACAGAACGGAAGATGCGCTAAGACACCAACCATGAAGCAATTAAAAAGTAGCCCCATCATAATGAAGGGCAAAACAGCAGTAGTTGAATGTTTAACTACTGAAGGGTCTGGTGATGCCGGTCTTGGGGATATCTTATGGGTTCATGAGCACCTGATAATACTCCTTCAAGAGGATGAGAGTGGAGAACACCTTTGCTTTGTGCAAGTAGGAGGTAACATCGACAATGTTTGGAAGGGTGTAATAATCTGGATCTGTGTGCATGTTCAGACACCTGTAATTTCCACAAGTGTGCAGGGAGCGACGACCATATGTTGAAGTCTTTTGGTAATAGCTTATTTCTTCATTTCAGTGAACGTTTATTTAGTAGCTACCAAATAATCCGGGGCTGGATGTCTGAACCTGGCAAACACTGGGGACCCCATTGCCTTGATATCATGATAAATACCGATCTTGGCGGGAACCGTGGGAGTTTGGTGAAGCTCAGGATGGAAGACTTCTGTGTATGATGTGAGGTGGGTTTAGGCCTCCTTGGTTGCCCTGATGTGTAATGCCAGGTCGGAGGTGTCGGATTGAAGAGTCATTGATGAGTACAAATCTGCATTGACTAGTCATTGATGCCCCATATCAACCAGGAGGTGGAAATGGGTGAGGAAATTTGCACTGAGCAGTGGCAATGTTATATTAGAAACAAGGACTTTATTTGGCATTCCCAAAGGATAGTGTGAGTGTCTTTTACCCATGGGTGGGGATCTCAGATTTGTTGGCAGCTACCAGGCAGACGTCAGTTGGCTTAGAATGACTACGTCATATCCTGGACAGTGACTTTGGTAGAAGGGAATGGCAAGTACCAGTGTCGGCCGAAATCCACTCACCCATACTTGCATCATGTAAAAAGAAAAGATGAGTATTAGGGAAGGCCACTGCCACAAGTGATGGACAATTTACATATTTATTCTGGCCACTGACAACTGTCTGCATATTTCCTTGTAGCAGACCCGAATGTGGAGTGGTAATAGCAGAACTGCGGCTGATGGTGTCAATAAGTGACTAGAGAGGTCGTTGGTTGGAGTGTTTCCAAGGTGTGGCATATGTGGGTAGTGGGCAGTTTTGTTGGCATGTCACGTGACAGGCGTCTGTGTCTTACAGCATTCACATTGGCTTCAGTCAGCGTTGAATAGTTGTCCTCTTCATTAGGAGTGGAAGCATTGATGGAGGTTTTCAAAGAGATGAAGTGGCCGTCCAAAAGGGCATCAACTTTTTTCATTAGGGATGGCAGTGCATACAGGTTTTGGTAGGTGTCGTACCCAAGAGGCACGAAATAGGTTCCCTTACCGAGGAGAGTCGTCTTTGGCTGGTTGCAAGCGAGCGATACTCATCTTTTCCCTGAGGATGAGCGAAGACTTTTGGTCCCCCAACGGCTGCTGAAAGACCTGAAAAGCCTCAGCTATTCGGGCGGCTGGAGACAGTGAGAACTGCTTCAGGAGATATGTTTGAGTGTGTCATACACTATTGAGATGTCACCTTGGTTGCAAAGCCAATCGGAGATTTCTTGGAAAGTGGCCTTAAGGATTGCCGTTGAAGACATGGTCTAATTTGCTGATTGAGTAAGTCACGCCCTTGATGCGAAACCTACCTTCTTTGTGCTTAAACTAAGCAAACATTTCTCTATTGGCAAAAGGCAGCTGTTTCAATGATGCAGTGTGGGTCACAGAGTCAGGATCAGTGGGCTGTATCGTAACAAGGGTAGGGTATAGCGGTAGGCGAGAAAAAATTCAGCGAGGAGCTGATCAGTCTAAGTGTCACCAATATGCGAAGATGTTTAGGTATTAACAGAGACACGCATGGAGAATGCAAGTAAACTTTATTCAACAAATAACGAATTTATATGCAATCAGTTGAGCGTAAGAATGTCACAAAAATTCAAACCATCTAAAACATGTGGTAACAAGCTTAAAAAAGTTGTTCTATTATCAGAGAACTAGGGATAAAAAAGAAGCAATAACATTAAATTGCATCAGCGTGTATGAATCATGTGCGGTACATGGCTTCCCCCTTAAAAAAGACACGTGAAATAGGGCGTCCTGCTTTAGAGAGGCGAACCGTATGTGAGTCATCTTGCAGGAGATACGCAGGCTTCAAGTTATAATCTCGTCGAGATGAATTTTTTCCTAACTTCAACCTCTCTCTCTCTCTCTCTCTCTCTCTCTCTCTCTCTCTCTCTCTCTCTCTCTCTCTCTCTCTCTCTCTCTCTCTCTCTCTCTTAAAGAGAAAAGGCTAAATAATTAGAGATGGTAAGGTTGAAACAATTCTTTATTTTTTTTTTTAAATCTATGGTCTTGTAACAGGCACTAATGCTGCCTGTTAAGAAAAAATATAACAAACATAGAGCCAGTAATTAGGTTTAACATCTGGAGGTAGATATAGCCCCAATCAGAAAAAAAAGAAAAAATTCCATGAACTAGGAAAGATTACCAAACAAAATATTTGTAGGCAGTGGTTTGGTCAAGACACCAGTCATCCGTTGAGATACCGCCGGTGGAGATTTATTGCATCCCTTGAGTAGCCGGGTAGTTCAACATTAGACCCTCATTTTTCCTTTGTCTACAAGTATACCAAATAGTCCTGCTCATTCCTTACACATGTTTCCTTTTCCTCATTTACCTGGAAATTATTCTTCTTCACCCTGGGCACACAATTCTATTAGTTTTTTCTTTTGTATTTTCGTTTACTTATTGTTTTTGTCATCAATACTGTTTCTTTTCAACTTGTAAGGTAGTAGGTTGGTAAAAGCACCAGCTACTCATTGAGATACTACCACTAGGAAGTTATTAGGTCCGTTGACCCATTTCTTTGGTTACCAGGAATTTTTCCTTTGCCTACAAATACACTGACTAGTCTGTTATACACTTTTCACACCCCCCCTCTGTCCTCATACACCTCGCAACAATTCTCCTCTCGGAGAAGGACATTCCAAAATCAAAGCATTGTTCTCCAGACTCTGTACCATGGTTTTCCACTATCTTGGGTGGGGTAGAGTTCTCTCAACAGATCAGGGTAAACTTGGGCTCACTATTTTATCTTATTTCTCTTCCTCTTGTTTTGTCTTTTTTTGTGGTGGGGCGTGGGTGGGTGGAAATGTGCTGGACAGGCTTAATATAAGGGTCATGGATGCCCAGTGGCTTATCAAGAAGTTATCTTTTTCAAAACCATCCTAACTGTCCTCCCTTAAATTGAAGTAGCTATCCTGGAGGGTACTTAGACTTGCATGGTTTGTTAGCTCTACCATGTTGACCAATTTTATCCGAATTTTTGTCTTTAGTCTATCGGTTGTATCAATCACTTTATATATATATATATATATATATATATATATATATATATATATATATATCCCTTTATATAATGTTTTTGTCATCATTATTGTTGAGTTTGTTTTTAAGTATGATGAATCTTTTTTAGTGCTTTTAATTCTTATCCCTTCTGGAGACATTGAGTGAGATCCGAGATCAGTACGTCCTTGACTTCGCCAGTGTCTTCTACTGTATTGTAATTTTCATTGTCCGCATGACAATATTCAAGACCTTACAGTTGCATCCAGACAGAATGATATTCTTTTATAATCAGAAACTCTGGTTTCGCAAATGAGGCTTTAAAAAACCAATAATTTTGATACAGGATGCCATTCCTAAGGTAAGGTGAATGGCGGTGTGTTTTACGACTGAGTGCCCTGCTTCTCATAAGTCCTGCTAGGAAAGTAGATGTTATGAGATTCAGGTAATATAAGTTTGCAGCAGTCACAGCAACTTCTATTTTTGTTCTATCTACCAGAATCCTGACATGGATGACTCTAACTATTTTTACCATTATGGCTAATATACAAGAATATGATAGAAAGACCTCTTTTGTTTTTATTGGTGATTTCAATTCTCACCATAAGCAGTGGTGATGATTGGCATGGCTTAAGAGCTTTGAATCAGGCTGTAAGTGAAGCTACTCATAGGTGTGGTAACTTTTTGGACCTAGTATACACTGATTCTCCGGGTGTTATAACAAGTAAGGTTGGTTCTCAAGTTGGGACATCTGACCCTGCCTTAATTTCATTAGTGGTGAAGACTGAGTAGTGTGCCTTACATATGGGAGATTCATATGAAATCTCAAGCAAACTGGAATGGCATTTTGAGTGGTCTTTTGAACTTGAATTGCTCATAGTTGCATAATAATGGTGAACGTGTTGTTCTTTTGAATGAGATTCTAGTCAATGTAATTGATACACATATCCCTTATCATGTGCTAAATTACCAAATGAAATGCTAACCCTAGTTCAGTGGTAATTGTAGAATCTTTTTTTTTCTTTTCTTTTTTTTCTGGAGAAGCAGGAGGCCTATCATCTTTGGAAGGGTAACTAATCAGATTTGACTTGGAATAATTAAACTAAACTATTAGCATTTGCTCGGGGAGTTTATATTTCAGCTAAAAAGAAATATATTTAAACATAAAATAAACCAATTCTGTTCCAACCCAGAAACATGAGTCGTGGGCTCCCTTCAAGTCTGTACTATCACTCTCTGTCCAGAGGTAAAGGCAACACTTTTGGCTGATGTGTTTTACAGTAAGAGAAGTAATGAGGAACTTGATCTTCCTTATTCTTGTTTTCCTGAGGTTAAAGAAACTAGTTTAGACAAAATTTTGTGGTCTCGTGAAAGCAAAGCTCTCTTGGTGGACTTTGATGATTATCGACGTGTAGATCCAAATGATATTTTTCCTTGTTTTTTTATAAAGACTTAAGATTTCTTATCTATTACGTTATTTGTTATTTTGTGCAACTTAGCAATAAGAGGTTCTTTTAACACTTGTTGGAGAATATGTTATGTAATTCCATTATGTAGATGTGTTCATGGTAGCTGAAATTCAGCTGATTAGCTTTCAATTTCCATAATTCCAATATTATATAAAGTTTTTGAACATCTCAATATCCAATGTTGTGGAGAAAATCCTTGATTGTGGTCAGGAAGTTCGTATGATTGGCCTTGAATTTAGTGCTGCCGTTGAACGTATTAATCCTGAGGCCCTTGTTTTCAACTCAAAAAGTTGGTAAGGGGAGGAACTTTTGTTGGCATCATTATTGAATTTTTAATTAACAGATCGCAGAGATTTGTTATCAATGGACATCATAGTGAGTATAGAAATTTGATATGTGGTGTTCCTAAGGGTAGTGTTCATTCTATATACACATGATATGTGGTTTGGTCTAGAAAACAAATTCGTTGTATATGTAGATGGTGCTACTCTCTTTGCATCAATTCCATAGCCTGAGTGTAGATCTGAGGTTGCGTAATCCTTTAAGAGATATCAAACTAAGATTAGCTTGCAAATCAGGGCCGTGAAGTTAAATCCTAACAAAACTCAAAATATGATTACAAGTACTTCGAGGTCAGTAGCTCCTCAACATCTAGATTACTGCATTGATAATGTTTCTTCAACTCTTTATGTTATTCTTTATCACAAATTTACTTTTGACAAACACATTCGGTGTGTTTCTTCTTCCATTGCACGGAAAAAGGGCTTATTGAGAAAGTCTTTTAAGATTTTCGCTGATCAATCTATTCTGAAGTGTTTTAATTCTCTCATTCTGCCTTGTTTCGAATATTATTCTCCTGTCTGGTCTCCAGCTTCTGAATATAATCTTAGTTGGCTAGACTTGAACTTACAGTCTATGAAACTTTTTATTCATGATCTAGATATTATTCTATGGTACCATCATTCATTTAGATTTCTATGCATGTTGCATAGGCTTTTTCATAATTCTGACCAACCTTTGCATTCAGAACCTCCTAGACCGTAAAATCCTGCTCGTAACACTAGTTACGCCTTCTCCATCATAAGAAACAATACTACACAGTATTCTAGAAGTTTTATTCCAGCTGTGACCAGGTTGTGGAATAATATTCCTAATCAGGTTGTTGAATTAATGAAACTTCAAAAGTTCAGACTTGCAGTGAATATCTTTATGTTGAGCAGGCTGACGTTTGTCTCGTTTTATCGTTTATATATGAGATATCTATTTCGATATTGTTACTGTTCTTAAAGTATTTAATCTTAATTATTCATTACTTCTTTTATAGTTTAATTATTTCCTTATTTACTTTCCTCACTGGGCTATTTATCCCTGTTGAAGTTCTTGGGCTTATAGCATCCTGCTTTTCCAACTAGGGTTGTAGCATAGCTAATAATAATAATAATAATAATAATAATAATAATAATAATAATAATAATAATGACACCTTATTGTTATTAATTCTTATCTTATCTGGAGATATTGAGCGAAATATGGGCCCATTCCATTCTGTACTTCACCAGTGTCGTCTAGTTTGTAACATTCGTGAACTATATGGCAATATTAGACAAGTTACAGTTGCGTTCAGATGAAATGATATTCCATTCAGTTCAAAAACTTTAGTTTCTAAAATGAGACACTTGTCTGACCTACTTATTCCATATTCTAAAAAAATAAAACCGGATGCTGTTCTTAAGGCAAGGGGAATGGTGTTGTATATTTGGACTGAGTACCCTGCTTCCTAGAAGTCTTGCTGTGAATGTGGATGTCATGAGATTTAAGCCATAAAATTTGTGGCAGGCATAACAACCTTATATCGTACCTTCTAGCGAAATCTCAACTTGGATGATTCTATCTTTGATTGACTAATCACTACTATGAATAAGACCTAAGATGATGATAGTTAAATTTCATATTTATGTTCTTGTTGATGATCTCAATGTTCACCACAGGGAGTGACTAAATTATGCTTCTCCTACTGATCACCATGGCTTAACAGCTTTGAACTTTGCTTCTTAATCAGGCTGAGAGCATATCGTAGGTGAGGCTACTCATAAGAATGGCAATTGTTTGGGCCTAATATATAGTATTTCCATGGAGTTATAGCAATCAAGGTTGGTACTCTAGTTAGACATCTGATCATACCTTGGCTTTGTTAGTAATTAAGACTGAGCAGCCTGTCTCACCCTTGTAATATATATATATATATATATATATATATATATATATATATATATATATATATATATATATATATATGTATATATATATATATATATATAT
>NC_090735.1:99528308-99535808 GCF_036898095.1 Palaemon carinicauda
TTTGTATTTTTTTTTTTTTATTTATTGTAAGTATATTACACATGATATTGACCTTTTACTACTCTGATCATATTTTTTGGGGATGTTGGCGGGAGTAGGGCCTTTACTTTGAAACTCCTTTAATGTTTTAGACTAAGTCTAAAATTTAGACTACTGTAGTACGGAAACCATCCTCTTTTAATAGGCATCTTTATCTTCACCTAAGGGAAGTCCATTAGGGATAACATTCTTTTCGAACCGAGCCATGACGGACTTGGTTCCCTCCCCATGAAATGAAATATATCTAGATTTTATTTGACTGTTTCTCTTTTCTTCAAATCCTATTGTTGCCATAAATCATTCTTAATCATTTCCTGCTCTGATACATTTTCTCTATTTATTGCCATTTTATATTTTATATGTTTGCATGAAAACGTTTCTTTCATTTTCAAAAATATCCGTCGTTTCTCTGTCTTCTCTATCTCATCTAATCCTCTTCCTGCACCAGCGGTTTATTCACGTACGCTGAGCCTCCCTTTCAGCTAATCGCCCAGTCCTTTGGCGTTCCTTTCCCGCAAGCAAATTGACAGGAGATCCCGGATTAGCCTTGTCTTAGTCGCGTCTGATAACGGCCCTCAACACTGCACCAGTACCATCTCCCTCCTCCCCCACTCGAGATGAATGGTCCGAAGACATATTACAATACGTGATGTGCAACACACTTTCTCTCTCTCTCTCTCTCTCTCTCTCTCTCTCTCTCTCTCTCTCTCTCTCTCTCTCTCTCTCTCTCTCTCTCCCCATTTCGCCTATATATTCCCCTGTTGACTCTACCACCACCCGCCAGCCAGCCTCCTTCATAGCAGAACAAACACCATTGCTTATGTGGTCGTCCACAGGGAATGGAGAACAGCCTAAAGGGAGGGGAGGAGGGAGCAGTGCTAAACATTTCCCCTCCCTATAGGAAGAGGAAACCATAGTTTATGCTGAATAATAATTCTCTCTCTCTCTCTCTCTCTCTCTCTCTCTCTCTCTCTCTCTCTCTCTCTCTCTCTCTCTCTCTCTCTCAGATGTAATACATCGTAGCTTCTGTCAACATCATTTACATGTGTTAAACGCCATATGCATTAACATAATCTTTATGACTTGGTGGTGTCCTACCGTCAGTTGCTCAAGTAAACAGGATGTAGGAATATTGTCGTAGGGAAGCGCGAATTTGAGCTATGGTGCGGTGCAGTGGTCCATCTTCTATAGAATGAATGTATGAATTATGCATACGCACATTTGTCATTTTGTTTTCAAAATTATCTTTATTTAGTTTGACTTGATGTATGAAAAGAAAGGATCTTTACGAATTTGGGAGAGTTTACGCATACATTTTTACTTTTGTTGATGTAAATTCAGTTCCTCTTGATTGTGATGAAGTTTTCTTCGGTTCACGATACATGGTATGTTTTAAAAAGTCTATAGACACTCAGGGCTAATGATGAAACTGGAACTCACACATGAATATAATCATTTATTTTTTATATATTTGAATAACTCTGTACAAATACACGTACTTCTCTCTCTCTCTCTCTCTCTCTCTCTCTCTCTCTCTCTCTCTCTCTCTCTCTCTCTCTCAGATGTAATGCATTAGATAATGTTTGTTTGTCTACTTATGTATTACGTATTTTATATTTATATGTGCATATATTTTTTATATAGGTGTATTTATATACAGTATATAATATATGTGTATAAATATATATATATATATATATATATATATATATATATATATATATATATAATATCTATATATATATATATATATATATATATATATATATATATATATTTATATATATATATAAATGTATACATATAAATATACATATATATATATATATATATATATATATATATATATATATATATATATATATATATATATATATATATATATATATATATATATATATATATATATATCTCACATATGTATAATGTATATATATGATGTATGTATACATATATATATATATATATATATATATATATATATATATATATATATATATATATATATATATATATAAATTATATATAAGTGTTCGCAACCCGTCAAAAATGACAACCAAATATATAGATAGATTTTCTTACACAAGCATACGTAAATTCAACCCTTTCCACCCCCTCCCACTTTCCTTATTACGCCACGGCATTTTCGGCAATTTATGGGAAATTGCGGTTACCAAGTATACCTCTTGGGGTAGCCCCATTCGCCAGGGTATGACTACATCCTCTTCCATTATCCGAGGGACGGGGTGAAACTAATTAATTATACGTTTAGCAAAGCAACTCAACGTGAAAGGAAGGCCTGAGTCTTTCAAATCTTTTAGTGCCTTGTGGAGCCCAGCTGAACGTTTGGTGAGAGAATTTCGCATGCGAGGTGTGGAAAGCATGCTCAAACCATCTCCATATACCCCTCATCATGATCTCATCCACATGTGGCACTCGAGTAATCTGTCTTATAGTTTCATTTCTAATTATCTCCTGTAATGATCTCCCAATATCCTTCTGGGGTCTTTGTTTTCAAATCTACTATATCTATTGGGGATTATTTCATTATCATACGATGAATAATGTTCATATAGTAAAACTAATCCCACTAAACTGATATGTAGTCTGATTTTTAAATGTAATTCCAAGTGATTTGATTCCCAAATTCTACTTAACCTAGCTATTGTCTGTTTTGCTTTTTTTCAATCTTTCACTAAACTCTAATTCTAAAGACCTTGTATAGGATATTATAGTTTGAATTTTGTAAATGTAAGCTCTTGCCAGTTTTACTCTTCGATTGAGATCGTAATTAACGTAACAAGAGCTGTTGCCCGCCGGATGGCGTCATGGACTTGGTCGTTCTTTCTGTACATTTAGTTATCCAGAACGACTTTCCCGGCATCGCTTGCTTTTTAACTTTAGCTATTTAGCAATTTAGCTAGGGATTTTTATATTATGTCCTTGTTGTCGTGAATTTGGCTAAGTATTTCGAGCCTCACAAGTGCTAGGCTTCCTAGCCTTGGTACTTTCACACTTCATGCATGATATAACCTTCCTGGTAAAGTTCTAATGAAGCTCAAGTAATATTTTATACATCTAAGATATTACTGCAAAAAAATTTCCTCTTCCAAGATAGTATACGAGAGAGTTTCGGTGATCGATTCTCACTGCCCCTAGGCTACTAGCCTAGGGGCTTTAGTATACTTTCATACATGTCCCCAATTGCTCTTGTATTGTCTTTTAAGGGGAGACTGACACCTCCTATACCTTTCAAGCCAATACCAATTTCCTGGTGGGATTTAAGAGCAATTCCTCTTCCCTCTGACTAGCCTAGGCTACCCTCAGTTAGCTTTGCCCTAAACTGAGTTCTGGCAAATCTTTACTAGTGCTTTCCGTTTCTTTCTCTTAACCACTGAGTCGGTTTCGAGCTTAGAACGGGACATCAGAGTAGAATGTCTGTGTTTGGCATCCGTCCGTCTTGGTGAAATGATTTCCCAGGTTGGGTTAGGTTGCCTTTACAGGAGGCTAGACCTCCCTAGGCCATACCCCGGAGGTCTTTTATGACAACTCCTCCCCCCCCCCCCCTGGCCTAGCAGACAGTCCTGTGCTGGTAGATCTTAAGCTGAAGAATTGAATTCTTCCACTGCCGAAGATCTCTGGTACGAGATTCCGTTCCCTTTGAAATTGCGTCCCGGGTCTCGCCTTCTCACCTAGACTAACCCAACCTGGGGAATTGAATTCCCCAACTAGGAGGTTGTCTACTATGGGATCAGAATCGCCCAGGTTGGTAGTACCTTCGGGTATTACCTTACCTATAGGACCCTTGCCCCTCCCCTGCTGTCTTTTTTGTGTTGGCCTAGCCATCACATACCCTGGCCGTCATTCTACATTCGACCCTATGGGTAGTCTGAAGAATTGGCTTGGGGTCTCCTGCCTGCCGTCGGCTGAGCCGGCTGCCGGTAGGAGCCCCCATCTTTCTTTGGACTGCCTTCCATATCCATGTTACCAATATGGATTGGATATGGTCGGATGGAAGCCCGAATTTAATTCCCCCTTCCATTTGAACCCTCATTCCGGATGTAGGCCGGCAAGGCTGAGCCTTTGCCTTCCTCCATCCTTCTTTTCCTTTGCCCTTCCCCAGTCTGGGCCGACTGCCAGCAGCCATGTTGGATGCCTTCCGGCAGTTAGCTCTGGCGCCAATTGCCTTGGGCGCCGCTGATCGACGACCAAAGGCAATAGGCATAATCTGGCCGGCCGCCGGCAACTGTGTTGTCTGCCGGAAGCTGGCCAACCAAATTCTAGACAGTTAACCGCCGGCTGCCGCCGGGTCCTACTTGATAGAAGGTCCCTTTGGCTGCCGGCGACAGAGCAACTGCCGGCGACCTGCCGCCCATCATCCTGAAGGCAGTTCTTGCCTTCCACAAGCCTGGAACCTGCTGGTGAATGCCGGTAGACACGGCAGTACTGGCGGCATGCCGCCGGCAGAGCAACTGCCAGCGACCTGCCGCCCATCACCCCGAAGGCAGTGCTTGCCTTCTATAGCCCAGAACATGCCAGCATATGCCGGCCGGCACGGCAGTACTGGCGGCATGCCGCCGGCAGTCAGTGCTGTAGCCCAGACTAATTTTTTCCAACCTCCTGGTCTCCCCTCTTCAAAACCTTCCACATCAACTTTCTGGAAGCCATGGCAGTTTTTCTCTCACTGAAGAAACTGAAACTTCACTGCTTGATCCACATCCGCCTGGTCCTAGACAGCGAGGTTGTAATGAGATGCCTAAATCGACAGGGCTCGAGATCGCCTCATCTGAATCAAGTAATACTGGCCATCCTCCAACTAGCGGAGAAGAAGAGATGGCACTTGTCAGCAGTCCACCTTCAAGGATTCCGCAATGTGACGGCGGATGCTCTTTCCAGGTTCAACCTAGTGGAGTCGGAATGGTCCCTAGACGCAAGATCATTCTCCTTCATCTTACGCAAAGTCCCAGGACTACAGATAGACCTCTTCGCAACGAGCGACAACAAGAAGCTACCCCGGTATGTAGCCCCGTACGAGGATCCTCTAGCGGAAGCAACGGATGCAATGTCTATAGACTGGAACAGATGGTCCAAGAAATACCTGTTCCCTCCAACCAACCTTCTGCTGAAAGTCCTCAACAAGCTGAGAACCTTTCACGAGACAGCAGCGATAGTGGCCCCCAAATGGCCCAACAGTGTTTGGTTCCCCCTAGTAACGGAACTACGCCTGAAGCTGATCCCGTTGCCGGATCCAGTTCTGACTCAGCAAGTGCAGAAATTGACTGTCTCAGCTTCATCATAAGTCCAAGAACCTTCATCTCATGATTTTCTCACCTTAGGAGTCAAGAAAAGGTTCGGGATTTCAAAGGACAGTATTGACTTCTTAGAAGAATACAAGTCAAAGTCAACAAGAAGACAATATGAGTCTTCCTGGAAAAAAAATGGGTCGCCTTTGTTAAGGCAAAGAAACCTAAGGAGATTTCTACGGATTTTTGTCTGTCCTTCTTCATCCATCTCCATGAACAAGGTCTAGCAGCCAATACGATCACTACGTGCAAATCCGCCCTAACCAGACCAGTGCTTTACGCCTTCCAGGTAGACTTCTCTAACGAAATCTTCAACAAGATTCCCAAAGCCTGCGCTAAACTTCGGCCCACAGCCCCTCCAAAGCCCATTTCGTGGTCTCTGGATAAGGTTCTTCACTTAGCATCAACTCTGAACAATGAAGATTGTTCGCTAAAGGACTTGACTCAATAGGTGATATTCTTATTTGCACTAGCCTCGGGAGCCAGAGTCAGCGAAATAGTAGCCCTCTCGAGGGATGATGGCCACATCCAGTTCACAGATTGCGGAGAACTGAACCTCTTTCCGGACCCAACGTTTCTCGCCAAGAACGAGCTGCCCACTAAGAGATGGGGTCCATGGAGAATCTGCCCTCTGAAGGAAGAAGCATCCCTCTGCCCAGTGGAATGCCTAAAGGTCTATCTTCGTCGAACTTCAGACTTTAATGGAGGTCAGCTTTTCAGGGGAGAAACATCAGGTTCAACATTATCCTTGAAACAGATAAGGGCGAAAATCGCCTATTTTATTCGCAGAGCGGATCCAGACAGTACACCCGCAGGTCATGATCCGAGGAAAATCGCCTCGTCTCTAAATTTCTTTCAGACTATGCCGTTTGAAAACCTTTGCGCTTATACTGGATGGAAGTCATCCAGAGTCTTCTTCAAACACTACGCGAAGCAATTACAGGAAATAAAACATTTTGTGGTGGCAGCAGGTAGTGTTCTAAAACCTGCCGCCTGACATATCTGCGAAGAACAGTGCACTATTTGGGACTTTTAGTGAAGGGTGTACACGATAGACTCTTAAGGTTCATCATGTGAGTAATGTGTCTTGTGACGACACTATAAAGTGTTCTAATTACACAGGTGACATTAAGCATAATAGACTAACACATGTGCCATGCATACTTATATGCATAGTGTTCCTTGTAACAACAGAATACATAGTGAAATCTTTACATATTTCCCTTAGAGTGGCTTGTGTTCCCTTTTTCAGGCGAAGCTTAACTTATTTCTGTTATTACTAATTATGCTCTTATGCAGATTCATTCAGCATAAATTGTAATTGTAATTGATTGTTACAACCATGATTTCTATTTTTTATTTTTGTAATAAATAATAATAGGAATCTTTGCATCTCATTTCGCCCCAAATATTCTAAGCTTTATATAAATGACAGAACATCTTTTGATCCTATTGATATCTAGGAAAACACTAGGAACTAAGGTTATTACTGTTCCAAGCAACCAGGTAAGGGCTAATTGTACTAAACTGTTTATCTTACTGAATTAAGGTTTCCTACATGTATATAAACCTGTCTGTCTCTATTAACAACCAGACCCGGGAGGTTTTCAGTAACCTACACAGATCAATACCATCTAAGTACAAACTATGCTTTACGTATATGACGACACTAATATACAAACTGTTTGCTAGTCTGTTCCTTGAACTCACAATCCTCGGGTTTTTTCCTAAAGTCTACCCAGGCTCTTCCCTGTAGGGGGCAGGAAGCACTGACATTTGACATGATCAGTTGAATGATGTATAACGGTAACATCAAGTGTCTCTAGGTCCAGAGGACCAAAGGAAAATTTATCTCAAGATGAACGACACTATTGAAAATCCACAGATACATTAATGCTCTGGTAAACTTCCATCAGGATGACATGGCCTGAGCCCAAAAATCGGATTTTGAGCGAAGCGAAAAATCTATTTTTGGGTGAGATAGCCATATCGTCCTGATGGACCCGCCATGCTTTTGGCAAAAGGATAACGATTCCCTCCCTAATATACTGTATCTGTTACACCTACAAAGCTACAAAGAATGGCTAGATGGCGCCACGAGGCAGCGGGGTGGCGCCTATTTACAGTACAGTAAGAGCGTTGCCTTAATAACGGCTCT
>NC_090735.1:99540808-99543308 GCF_036898095.1 Palaemon carinicauda
AAATTCTCCTTGGACGTTGGGTGGTCCTTACTTTGGGAATGGTCTCTGATAGCTGAATGGGGTTAATCTCTGTACTGTTATTGTTCAGTGTACTTTCCTCTTGGTAAGGGTATAAAAGACTCTGTAGCTAAGGTAAGCAGCTCTTCTAGGAGAAGGACACTCCAAAATTAATCCATTGTTCTCCAGTCTTGGGTGATATAGCCTCTGTACCATGGTCTTCCACTGTCTTAGGCTAGAGTTCTCTTGCTTGAGGGTACACTCGGGCACACTATTCTATCTTTTTTTCTCTTTTTCTCTTGTTTTTTTTTAAATGGTGTGGTGGGCAGGCTTAATAGAAGGGCCATGAATGCTTGGTGGTTTATCAAGAGATTGTCTTTTTCTTATCTGATTCGTTTTCTTCTCAAAAGCATCCTTACTGTCCTCCCTTCAATTGAAGTGGCTATCCTGGAGGGTATTTAGCCTTGCATGGTGTATCGGCTCCTCCAAGTTGACCAGTTTTTCCTACTTTTTTTTCTATAGTCTACGGGTTTGATCAATCACTTTATTTATATTTCTGTACATATTGTTTTTGTTATAATTCTTGTTAATCTAGTTTTCAAGTATGATGTCTCTTTTTTATTACCATTAATTCTTATGCTATCTGGAGACATTGAGTGAAATCCGGGACCAGTACGTCGTAGATTTCGTCAATGTCGTCTACTGTATTGAATATTCGTGGTCTTCATGCGAATATTCAAGACCTTATAGTTGCCTCCAGACAGTATGATATTCTTTTGTGCTCAGAAATTTAGGTTTCTAATATGAGGCACTCATCTGAGCTACTTGACTGGTTTTAAGAAGCCAATAATGTTGAAACGGGATGCCATTCCTAGGGCCAGGGGAATAGCAGTGTATATCAGGACTGAGTACCCTACTTCTCATATGTCCTGCTATGTCCAGGCATAACAACTTTTATTTTTGTACGATCCACCGGAATCCAGACATGAAGAATTCTATCTTTGATTGTCTTTTTACCATTTTGGCTGAGATACAAGAAGATGATAGAAAGATTTCTTTTGTCTTTGTTGGTGATTTCAATGCTCACCATAGGGAGTAGTTAAGTTCTATCTCTCCTACCGATCGCCTTGGCTTCAGAGCTTTAGACTTTGCTTCTGAACCAGGCTGTGAGCTAACCTTAAGTGAAGCTACTCACAGGTCCGGTAATTGCTTGGATCCTGTATACACTGACTCCCCAGACATTATAATAAGTAAGGTTGGTTCTCCAGACGGGACATCTGATCATGCCTTGATTTCATTAGTAGTGAAGACTGAGCAGCCTGTCCCTGATGTATCGTACTCTTTTAAAATTTATATGAAATCTAAAGCAGACTAAAATGGGATTTTGCATGATCTTATGTGCTTAAATTGGTCACAATTATATAGTAGTATTGATCTTGTAGGCCCTTTGAAGGAGAATCTAGTCAATATAATTGATAGGCGTATCTCTTCTCGTGTGCTAAGGTACCGAGTGAAGGACAAACTATGGTTCGATGATGATTGTAGACTTGCTTATTTGGAGAAGCACAAGGCCTATCATCTATAGAAGGATAACAGATCAGACTTGACCTGGAATAACTATACTCAGCTTAGAGCTTTTGCTCAGAGAGTTTATGCTTCAACTGAAAAGGAGTACAATTTAACCATAAAAGAAACCCTTTCCTGCACAACTCAGGAATATAAATGGTGGTGTACCCTTAAATCTGCACTTTTTGGTGTAGATGCAACAGTTCCACCTTTACTTAAACCAGATGGCTCAGTCACTCACTGTCAAAGGAAAAGGCATCCCCTTTGGCTGATGTTTTTGACAGTAAACAGAGTAATGAAAAACTTGAACTTCCTCATTCCTGTTTTGCTGAGGCTAAACTAACTAGTTTAGCTTTTCAATCTTGTGAAATTAAAGCTATGTTGATAGACCTTAATGCTCACGGAGGTGTAGACCAAAATGGCATTTTCCCATCGTTTTTTATAAAGACTGCTGATTTCTTAGCTCCAATGTTATCTGTTATTTTGTGCAAATTGGCAAGAAGAGGAGCTTTTAGCACTTGTTGGAGGATTGGTAATGTTACACATCTATGTAAATGTGATTGTGGTAGCTCAAGCCCAACTGATTACCGCCCAGTTTCCCTAATTCCCATATCATCTAAAATTTTTGAACGTCTTCTGGCAAAACTTCTTAATAGGTTGGCTGAAGTTAATCATCTATACCCTAGTTTGCAATTTGTTTTTTGTAAAGGCCTTGGAGCATGTGATGCCCTTCTTACAATCTCCAATGCTGTACAGAAAGCCCTTGATTGTGGTCAGGAAGTTCATATGATTGGCCTTGATTTTAGTGCTGCCTTTGACTGCGTTATCATTTGGCCCTTGTTTTCAAACTGAAACAGTTTGGAGTGGGTGGGTCGTCTCTTAGCATTATTATTGATTTTTTAAGTAATAGATCTCAAAGATTTGTTGTTGATGGGCA
>NC_090735.1:99545808-99548308 GCF_036898095.1 Palaemon carinicauda
TCCTGTCTCTTTTCTTCCCAAATCATTCTGTGAAAATTAGCACTCCTCGAGTTCTGTGATTAATCAACCTGTTTTTTAGTACCAAGCTTCTGGTGTTCTTTTTTTCGTGTTTTACTTACTCTTCTATAGTATCCTCCGTGATTTAACCAGATCCTTCTACTTTTTCTTGTATCATTTTTTTTCTTTGAACTGCTAATTATCAATCACCACTTAGAAACTACTCCTGCCAGTTACCAGTTCCCTTCCTAGGCCAAGATGTTACCGCTAAGTTGTTACCATTTACTGTTTACGCCACTCACGAGATGTGTTAAAAGTTCTCAAGCATTGACATTAGGGACAAGTTTACTGGTCTAGTGCCCTTACATCACAAAGTGTTATCCATTTATGTAATACCCAGATTGTTTCTCCGAATACTGTTTGAGATTCATTTAAAGTCATCTTTCCTTGGACTGACTCGTCTGAAACATTGCTTAATTTTTTTGCTCGGAAGATCAGTTGTGAAGTGACTGAGTTTCTGTGATTAAGTTACTGATTGCTATTGATAAAACGCTGATGACTATGTTAAGGGTATAAATTATTGCTTGCTTATTCGGCATGGTATTAGTTAGGATTGGATAGTGAAGGTTAACCAGGTTGTGTGTGAAATCGTGTTAGTTATATTTAATATATCTCTTATTCTTACCATTTGGGCCATCAAGCCTGTATAACGAGAAAGCTTTTGCACTCTCTCTCTCTCTCTCTCTCTCTCTCTCTCTCTCTCTCTCTCTCTCTCTCTCTCTCTCTCTCTCTGTAACGTTTGAATTACAGGAACCCTATACAAAGGACACCTTTCCCATCTTGCATAAAGTCTCGAACTCCATGGATATCAAGCCTCTAACGCCTCCTTCTCATTATTTAGCCTTTGTAAAGCCTTTCGCCAGCATCCCGTCCTCTCTAATATTCGAAAAAACATTGTAATCGACAATCCATGTTTCTCATTTCTCTAAGTCAAACGTCCTGGAAACCATCTAGCAGATAGTTTGTTCTACATTTCTCCTGCTTTCGCTCTTCTTTTTTCCACATATGTCATGAAATCAATTCCTTTTGATAACTTAAATAATTTTCCTCTTATTTCACAACCTTGCTTCATTCTCATGGAGGCAAGTTCCCCATTTTGTTTTGACTTATAATTTTTGAATTTCGAACAATTTATTAGAGACCCTATTATATTCTAAACTAGACTCTTATTTCGTAAGAACATAATTCTACTATGAGTCTCAATAGCGAATTAACTACATATTGCAAGTTTATTGCGGTCCGTACTGATATTCATTGTTTTACATTCCTGAATTATACTTAAATTTTGTATTTCTTTTTGAAAACACTAATAATCAACGTGCTTTTATTTTCACTCAATTCTAAGTTTCCTTCTTAGCAAGAACTATCAAACTCTCAAAAATGCTTTATGCAGTTTCCCTAAAGCGGCTAAATCAATGCCATCATCTACAAGACTTTGGCTCATCATCTGTCATCTGTCGTTTCCAGTACTCATATTGTCAGTAAATTCATATATACAACTATAGAGATTTAACATATGATGTCTAAATCAGTATACTGAATATTATAACGCATAATCCGTTTTACTATGAAAAACATTTTGATTGATACCAAACCACTGGCCCTACACAGTGATTTTTTAAAACCTACGGCATTGCATTTCTCACCGTGTGTTCACGTGTGTCTGTGTCCGTAAATGTGTGTGCGCGTTCATTTTATTTCATGAGTAACTCTCATGAAATAACGAGAGAGCTTTTGCACACACTCTCTCTCTCTCTCTCTCTCTCTCTCTCTCTCTCTCTCTCTCTCTCTCTCTCTCTCTCTCTCTCTCTCTCTCTCTCTCTCTCTCTCTCTCTCTTATATATATATATATATATATATATATATATATATATATGTATGTATATATATATATATATATATATATATATATATATATATATATATATATATATATATATATATATATATATATATATATGTGTGTGTGTGTGTGTGTGTGTGTGTGTGTGTGTGTGAGTGTGTGAGCGTGTGCGTACCTGTCATTAGTTATTTTATCTTACATAGCAGACTGAAAATTCGTGCAAGACAAATTTCACTGGCGATATTTCTTTTTGCGAAAAATGATAATAAACTCATGAAGGCGGTAGCAGAAGCTCGTTTGATTCAAATTTTGAGAAAAAGGGCCGGACTGCCGGAGCTACATTCCCCTAAATTCAATCTTAATTCAATTTTTCCGATAGAAGAACTTTATAATGGAATTAACTTTCCTATTTTGTCTGCAACGTTTCCTGCAAAACGTGATGCGATAGGAGAATAGATAGCAAATATTGGGACTTAATGCTGGTTCCGCAAAAAAAAAAAAAAAAAAAAAAATTCACCGATGCCAATCGCATTTGGGAAAATGATATGAAAGAGGATGGCCTCTTCTGCCAACGCCACTTTATATTATTCTTTTTTTTCC
>NC_090735.1:99553308-99558308 GCF_036898095.1 Palaemon carinicauda
ATTCCTCTAGGAAGTCTATGCTGGCTTTCGAAATCCCGAAACGCTTTCTCACCGCTAGGGAGAGAAAATCATGAGCTGCAGGGTCCGGGTTTTCTGTAATGAAGCACAAACAGTTGACTTCTGGACTCGCTGGGTCAGAACTGGATCTGGTAGCGGTACAAACTTCAGCCGTAGTTCCAATGCCAGGGGGAACCACACGCTGTTCGGCCACTTGTGGGCCACTATTGCCGCTACCCCCCTTGAAGGATCTCAGTTTGTTGAGGACCCTCAACAGAAGATTGTGAGGAGGGAACAGATAAATCCTGGACCATCTGTTCCAGTCGAGGGACATCGCGTCCACTGCTTCCGCTAAGGGGTCCTCGTACGGGGACACGTACAGGGGCAACTTCTTGTTGTCTTTCGTCGCAAAGAGGTCTATCTGCAGTTCTGGGACTTGATTCAGAATGAAGGAGAATGATCCTGCGTCTAAGGACCATTCCGACTCTATCGGTGTGAACCTGGATAGAGCGTCCGCTGTCACATTGCGGACTCCTTGAAGGTGAACTGCCAACAGGTACCACTTCTTCTTTTCCGCCAATCGGAAGATGGCCAACATCACCTGGTTGAGAGGTGGTGACCTCGATCCTTGTCGATTCAAGCATCTCACAACTACCTCGCTGTCCATCACCAACCTTATGTGGATCGAGTGACGCGGGGAGACTTTCTTTAAGGTAAGGAGCACTGCCATAGCTTCTAGAAAGTTTATGTGAAAGGTCTTGAATAGCTTGGACCAAGTCCCCTGGACTTTTTTCCGATGAGAGTGACCTCCCCATCCCTCCTTCGATGCGTCTGAGTGAATCGTCACCGACGGGGGAGGTGGCTGAAGAAGAACCGACTTCTTTAGATGTCTGGCTTGGGACCAAGGACTGAGAAGAGTACGCAGCCGAAGCGGAACTGGTCTTCTCAGATCTCTTCGCGCGTTTGATGCATAACTTCTCCAAACTCCGGTTGCATCCTTTAGCTGTGCTCTTAGCACTGGGTCTGTCACCGAAGCAAACTGGAGAGAGCCCAGTACCCTCTCCTGTTCGCGTCTTGATATCCTTTTGGAATCTAGAAGTCTCTTGACAGAACCCGCTATCTCCTTCCTTTTCTTCGCCGGGATGGAGAAACGGTGTGACAAAAGGTCCCAGTGGATTCCCAGCCACTGGAACTTTTGAGATGGAGAAAGTCGAGACTTTTTTCTGTTGATCTTGAAGCCTAGATACTCTAGGAACTGGATCACTTGACTGGAAGCTTGCAAGCATTCTGTCTCGGATGCTGCCCACACCAGCCAGTCGTCCAGGTAGGCTACTACCTGAATTCCCTTTAGGCGTAATTGTTTGAGAGCTAAGCTCGCAAGCTTCGTGAAAATCCTTGGGGCTATATTTAGCCCGAATGGCATGGCTCTGAAGGCGTATAGTCTTCGTTGTAGCCTGAACCCTAGGTAGGGGGAGAGTCGACGGTTGATTGGAACGTGCCAATAAGCGTCCGACAAGTCTATGGAGACGGAATATGCCCTCTTGGGCAGTAAGGTCCTTATGTGTTGCAGTGTTAGCATCTTGAATTTGTAATTCACTATGAACTTGTTGAGTGGCGACAAGTCCAGAATGACTCTGAGCTTTTCCGAGTCTTTCTTGGGAACACAAAACAGCCTTCCTTGGAATTTGATGGACTTCACCCTTCGGATCACTTTTTTCTCCAACAGTTCTTGAACGTACTCTCCCAGAACGGGGGTGGAGTGTTGGAAAAACCGAAGGCACGGGGGTGGAGTGCTGTACCAGCTCCAGCCCAGTCCGTTCTTGAGTAGGCTTTGGGCCCAGGTATCGAAGGTCCACCGATCCCGAAAATTCTGAAGTCTCCCTCCTACCGGCATCATCTCACTTGGACTGCCGTCCTGAGGTCTTGCCTCCCCGACTGCGATCACCTCTGAATCCCCTTCCCCTTGAGGGGCGCCTAGACGAGCCTCTGGCTGCTCCTCTAGGCTTTGCTCGAAAGGAAGTAGACTGCCCTTCGAACGTTGGGGTGAATGCCGTGGACTGTGTCGACACGGCCTGGGGTACCCACTGAAATGTGGTCGGGGTTTGTGCCACCAACTGGGGCACTGAAGGCAATGGCAATTGCAGTTGCTGTTGCTGTTTAAGAGGCTTGGCTGGCCGAGACGGTAGCCTAGTCCTCATAGTCTTCCTCTTTGGTTGAGGACCCTCATCCGGGGAAGACTTTCTTTTGTTAGCCCGGCCCCACTTCTGGAGAAGGTTTCTATTCTCCGTGGCGGCCCTATCAACAACTTCTTTGACCAAATCGGTAGGGAAAAGGTCTTTGCCCCAAATGTTGGAGGAGATTAGCTTCCTTGGCTCGTGCCTCACCGTAGCCGAGGAGAACACGAACTCCCTACAAGCTCTCCTCGCCTTGACGAAGCCATAAAGATCCTTCGTCACTGTGGCCAGATGAGTCTTGGCCACTACCATGAACATTTCATGGACCTTGGGGTCACTTGCCATCATCTCAAGAGTAGTCTGAAGAGACATTGAGGCAGCCAGTCTTTCTTTTGTCTCGAGCTCTCTCCGCAAAAGAAAGTCAGACAGCTTAGGGAGGTCCTCGCCGAACTGACGTCCGGCAATATCAGCCTCCAACTTCCCAACTGAGGAGGTAAGATGGACGTCCTTCCAGTCTTTGTGGTCCATAGGCAGGGCCAGCGACAAGGGTTTACACTCCTCCAGGGAGGGGCAAGGCTTGCCGACCTCGACTACTTTTAGTACAGCCGCAAACCCTTTCTGTAAAAAGGGGAAGGCTCTAGCAGGAGAGGACACAAAGGAAGGGAGCTTCTTACTCAATGCAGCTACCTTTGAGTTCGAGAAGCCCCTCTCTTTCATAGAGGATGAAAGCAAAGCTTGAGCCTTAGCATGGTCCATCACTATGACCTCCTTCGGCTCTGTCTCCTCCTTTGAAGCTGGTTCCTTCCTCAGCCGGACATAACAGTCCGGATATGACCCCTTGCTGGGCCAGAATTCCACCTCCTCTAGGGGAACTGAGCCCAACTTATCCGAGATGACGATCTTTCCAGTCGTCATCGGCATGTGCTCAGCATACCTCCATGGGTTAGCATCTGAGCACAAGGGAAGGTCTTTCACATTGAGCTTTTTCTGGGGCCCATGTGATGCTGCAAGTCTCTGCATCTGCAGTTCCATTGCAGCCGCCTTCTCCTGATTCTCCTTCTGCATTTGTTGGATCATTCCAACAATGGAGGAGAGGGCCTGTCCCAGCTCTACTGGGAGAGCGGCCGATGTTGAGGGAATAGGCTCCGGGATCTGAACCGGAGTAGCCGACACCTCGTCGACCTCTTCCTCTACAACGTCTGGGGCTTGACCTTCATCCTGGGCTTCTGCTAGGAGGTCTTCCTCCTGACACCCGTCCACGTCAGACATCCTGTCATCCAACTGGATGTCTTGCATAGCGACCGCGACTTCAGCATCCACCTGGATCTGAACTTGGGGGATCTCCTCTTGAGGCTGGGGAATCACTGCATCAGCTGATGCCCTAGGGAAAAGATACGCCCTCATCTTCTCACTTGGAAGATAAGGTCCAGAGGTGTTCTTCTGGAAGCCCCTTACCCAGGTACGAAGCTTCTCCCTTGCTATATCCCTTGATTCCGCCGTCCTAGGGGAATCAAAAGCCTCAGTAATCAGGTTAGTGCACACGGTACATACCTGAGGGTCCGAATACTGGAGATCACCCTTGGAGACAGCGCATGCTGCGTGCCTCCTACAAAACTCATGTCCGCAGAGGTTCTTACTGCGGACGTTGCAGAAAACACTGCCGCACTTCGGAGGGTCCTCCTGTAAAGAAAAGAAATTTCCATGAGTATCAAGTGAACTATGTATCACTGGATATGCATAGTAGCATAACAATTCAGAAAGGAAAGACACACACTTGTGTTTCCTTCACAACCAACTGTTGCAGCCTTCCAGATAATAAAATCGTATGGTTAATCTCTTCTAGAATAACCAATGAAAAGTTTCCAGAGGAAACAGGTGTAGCTCACACCTAAGCAATGATTTTAAAATCCTGGATAATAGACAAGAAAGAACTCACTTTCTTATCTGTAAGGCAACAGCAAAGGGCTGTGTAAGACAACACAAAAGTGTTAGAACACACAGTGCTGTACCAAAACTTATACTATAGTTTTCCTCTTACAGTATATGTTATACTGAAGAATACTGGTACAGTATAGAAGGTGATGTGCCGGCCGGCACACACCATAACTAGCTTTAAAGTATACTACTTAACAGCTATAAGGCGGCAAAACGCTGGTTCAAATGCATGTGCCGGCCGGCAGAACAGCCCATGTCGGCTACACAAAGTAGCACCCGGCTGCCGGCCACACTCTTGGCGACCGGCAGGCAAGGGCTGACATTAGCCGGCCGGCAAAGGTACACAACCGATGCCAGCCAACAGCAAAAGAACCAGAGGACTACGACTGCCCGGCTGCCGGCCTATGAGGCCGGCAGCCGGGTCGGGTAAAGCACTAGAAGAAAACAGAATGGATGCCGGGATAAGAGCGTAAACAACCTCCAAGCCCGGCAATCCGAAAGAGTGCAGATAAGGAAGGGGAGAATCTAATTCAGGCTTCCTGACCAATGCCGTCTGACTCACAGGCAGGCATGGATGAGGGACCAAGGGAGGTCCGGGCAGCACTCAAGCAGAAGACCCTTGCCGGCCAGCAGACTCTGCCGGCCGGCAAAGGACTGAGTCAATTCCACATCCTAACCTATCCTAGGTCCAGATGTAGAATGACGTACAGTACTATAATGGCTAGGCCATTACGGAGATAGAGGGGTAAGGAACAAAAGAGGGTCCTACCAACCTTGCTTTAGTGAAGGATCACCCGCAGCCAAGGAAACTCATCTTAGCCTAAGGGAGATCCAAGGAGGGAGGCCAGCAATACTTGCCAGCTCCCAAGAACCAAAGCAAGGAAGGTGTTGCTA
>NC_090735.1:99570808-99578308 GCF_036898095.1 Palaemon carinicauda
TAACACGGAAAGTGCAATAAATGGTGTCCCAGGCGACTGCATATTAATGTTAACTACAGAAAATCTCGTTACAAATTACTCTAGCTCTTCATAATTTCTGTGCAAATAGGCATTTGAAGAGACCATTTGATCTTTTATCATTATTGTTAATCGACAAGGCTTAGACATCGTGGAGATTAACAAAAATGCCAATGGTTATTAAAAAAAAAAAAAAAATTTGGAAGGTTCTTAAAATTTTATAGTTTTAGGTAATCAATAAAAGGAAGGTTTCATATCTCTTCTATAAAGTCTATTTTTGAATGACACTAAAGTAACCTTGCAAACTAATTTCTTATGATTTTGATACTTTGAAAGTTCCATAATAGTGACTTTATGAAGAATTGTATTTAATACTGTTTTATAGGAAAAATTAACACACACACACATATATATATATATATATACACATATATATGTATATATATATATATATATATATATATATATATATATATATATATATATATATATATATATATATATATATACATATATATATATATATATATATATATATATATATATATATATATATATATGTATATATATATATATATATATATATATATATATATATATATATATATATATATATATATATATATTTGGACTACAACTGTGTCCCCTAAAGTCTCACATAGAGGTTGTGTTTATATGGCAAGAACAAGTTAAAATACTAGCTAGAAACTTTTCATTATTCACATCGATAATGTAGGTTGACACCTACGCACCTTTTTTTGTTGCGACATGTTGCGAGGTAGGGTCGTGCATCCTCGTAGTTAAAAACACCCATTTTTTGTCAACATTGCG
The DNA here is from genome assembly GCF_036898095.1 of Palaemon carinicauda. Classification (NCBI taxonomy): domain Eukaryota; kingdom Metazoa; phylum Arthropoda; class Malacostraca; order Decapoda; family Palaemonidae; genus Palaemon; species Palaemon carinicauda. The sequence goes on from NC_090735.1 coordinate 99,571,658, forward strand.
ACATGAGTATGAGAGGTCTTGTGACATGTCACGAGGTTGTTTTGTGATACCATGCCCAGTGCCACGAGGTGGACGTAGTGTTTTCTTACGAAGTGTTTACGACCTTTTGCGACGTAATGACGCAGTGTTGCAAGGTACATTACACAGTGTCACGAGGCACTTGCGAGGTGCCACGAGCTTTGCGAGGTACCCTCAAGTGTTACGAAATGTCACATAAACAGTGCCGAAGCTACCAGGAGTATATATATATATATATATATATATATATATATATATATATATATATATATATATATATATATATATATACTGCTCAATGCCTTTGGAAGTCACTACTCTACTGACCACCACCATAGAGGATGGATCAAGAATATTACTCAAGACAGGCAGACAACATGATAGCTAGTATTTTTATTGTAACTGCTGCCTAGGTCCTCGAGAACTATCCTGAAGAACAACTAGAGGAAGCACTTAGAGTACAAGAAAGAAGAAGATGAGCAAGAAGAACGACGTGGTGCCGGCAATGGCTGATGAGGAGATCCATACATGGTTATTATGACCAACTGTTACAAGAACTACACCGAAAAGACCCTGGGAATACAAGAACTTTGTTCGAATTCATCCTGGATTGTTTGCGGAGATGGTTGACTGCAATTCTCCAATGCTCACCAAGAAACAGACGAGAATGAAAGATCCTCTAACAGTGGGATTGAAGTTGGCTGTCATCCTCCGCTTCCTGGCAAGTGGGAATTCCTATATAAGTCTGCTATATAGTTTTAGCGTCTCCAAGAGTGCTATTTGCAGATTTGTGATTGAAGTGTGCAAAGCCATCATTGAAACCTACCAACATGAATTCTTGAAGTGCCCCAAAACTTCCAAGGAGTGCAAGACAGTCTCCGAAGTATTTGCAAATAAGTAGAACTACCATAATTGTGAAGGGGTACTTGATGGAAAGCATGGCTCTATAAAGAAGCCCAGGAAAGGAGGATTACAATATTATAAATACAAGAAATTCCAAAGCATAATACTCATGGTCGTAGAAGATGCAAAGTACAAGTTCCTGTACGTCGGCGTAGGTGCTGAAGGAGGTGCTGGTGATGGATGAACCTGGAGCAAGTGTAACCTTCATTATGCCATCGAGCAGAACCGAGTGAGATTTCCTGAGGACAGTACTCTGCCTAATGATGACACTCCAATCCCCTTCCACATTATAGCAGATGATGCCTCCGCCCTCAAGACAATGTTGATGAAACCATACACCCACACATCCCAGGCTCAGCATGAGGAGATCTACAGCTACAGGTTGTCTCACATTCGTTGTGTTGTGGAGAACACATTCGGTATTCTGTAAATGAGATTCTGATTCTTCGGCACCACCATACAACAAGAACCTAAAGTAGTGCAGCTGATAACCATGTGTGGATGTATCTTGCACAATCTCATACTCGACTGCAATCCCTTTGCTCCCAACAACGTCGACCGCGAAGATACTCAGCACAACATACTGCCTGGAACTTGAAGGGAGGAGACGAATCCCAAGGAACAACTAATGTGTCGAAAGGGATCAAAATACTTAAGACAATCAAAGGTAGTCTGAGATTACCTGGCATACTAGTACTCTTCAGAAGCAGGAGCAGTACCTTGGTAAGAGAGACTTGTCAGTCCCAGAGGACGACCAACACAATAGATGCCTCAAATGGATATAAAATGTCTTTTCTTGAATTAAAATGTCTTAAGTCCTAATATGATATCTTTGTACATTTCAACTTTGTGATTTTAATTATATATCTAAAGATTTACTATTCTTTGTTTATTTAAATTTACTGTTTATCACTGCTTATCATTGACTTTATGATTTTGTTAATAAATGTATAATGTGTTTTCTAGTTTTTCATTTCAAACTAAGATTTTTTTTTCATATGTTTGGTACTGCTATTTATTAAACATTCCTTATATAATGAAACTTTGTGCTTTTCATTGTACATTTCAACTAAGTGATTTTGATCGTACATTTGAAGCTTTTGCTATTCTCTCTATATTTCAATTTACTGCTTATCACTGCTTATCATTGACTTAGAAAGATAGATTTTATTAAATGTATAATGTGTTTTCAAGTTTTTAATTTTTAATTTCAAACTAATATTTCTTTTTATATATTTGGCAATGCTATTATTAATCATTCTTTATATAATAAAATTTTTTGCTTTTCATTTTACATTTCAACATAGTTGTTTACATTGTAGATTTCAACTGTTATTTTTCATATGTATATCTAGAGTGTTTGCTATTCTTTGTTTTATTTAATTTTACTTCTTTTCATTGACTTAGCAAGAAATGTTTTGTTATTAATTCAAATTGTTTTTAAGTTTTCAAGTTTTTCATTTGTCATTTCATACTAAGATTTATTTTTATATATTTGTTAGGCTAGTTCTGTATTCAATTCTTATATAATTAAACTGTACTTTTCACTGTACATTTCAAGTCATTTTCATATATTTTATTTACTGATTTTCATTGGCTTTACGATCTAAGTTTGGTGAATAAATTTCAAGTTTTTTAATTCATGAATTATATAAACATATCTATCATTTATATAAGAATATATGTGAGTATGAAAGATTACGTTTGACAGAAAATATTGTAATTTATAAAAAATGCAAGATTTTTTATGTTTGGTAATGCTTCTTATTAATCATTCCTCCAATAATAAAAACTTATGCTTTTCATTTAACATTGCAACATAGTGGTTTTCATTGTACATTTCAACTTTATTTTCCAAATGCATATCTAGAGTGTGTGCTATTCTTTATTTATTTCAATTTACTGCTTTTCGTTGACTTAGCCAAAAAAAAGAAATATATATAAACGTATTTTCGAGTTTTTAAGTTTTTCATTTGTCATTTCATACTAAGATTTCTTTTTATATTTTTGGTAAGCTATTTCTTTATTCAATCCTTAAATAATTAAATTGTAATTTTCATTGCAAATCTTAAGTGATTTTCATTGTACATTTCTATTTACTGATTTACATTGACATTGCAAGATAAGTTTGGTGAATAAATTTAATGTTTTAAAGGTCGTTTTTTTTTCATTTTATTTTCAAATTTCAGGTCTTTTCAAGATGTAAGTTCTTCATCATTTACATAAAAATGTCTTTCATTTACATAAAAATATATGTGATTTTAAAAGATTGATCGGCAGAAAATATTGTTATTTATAAAAAAATGGAACATACTATATATTTACAATATACATTTTAGAATTTGTTGATTTTCAACCGTGGTCGCTCTCTTTCCTAGATACATTCTTTTGGGTGTCCAGGCTCGGGATGTGACCATCAGCTCCATTGCAGCAGACAATGTTGGGTCCGAGATGCTAGAGATGCTTCGGGAGGACAGCGAGGGCAATATATTCAAGGCAGCAGAAAATCAGGTAACGGGAGTATTTGGCGAGATAGTGCGGGCAGGTGCTGAAGATGGGAAGTGATATGATGGCGTAGTGGGAGTAGCTGCAGATTTTGATGTGGTGGGACCGGCTGTTGGTGCTGGATGTAAAATGTTGCTTGCTGTTGCTTTATGTTAGTTGCACGAACTGTTGTTGCTGGTACTGTATTGGCTGGTAAGTTTGTTGCTGGAATGTTGCCTTCATTGTAGGAGGGGACACCGCTACTAGCTGGACTTCCTCTGACTGTTGTTGGTACTGCAGAGGTTGCGGTTATGGTGTCCCTATCAGAGTAGTTAGGATTTGACTGGGAGTTTGCATGGAAGATGTCCCTTCAGGTGGTTCCTCCAGGGCTGCAATCATCTCCAGCATCTTCCCGAACAAATCCTTGAAGTTCACGGGGACACTCTACTCAGTTGTGAACACAGGTACATATCAAAGTCCTGGATCTCGGCCTCTGGTCTCTCAACCTCCTTTTTCTGCATCAGCATATTGGCCTTCTGCAGGAGCTTCTTGATAGCGTTTACGGATCGCATCTACTCATCTGTTCCAGTGGAGGCTACTGTCTCTGATGGCTGGTTCATCCTCTTCAGGCTCCTTCTCCTGACGATAGATGCAGCAGACAAACCAGATATCTCACTTGTGGTTTTATCGACACTTATGTCTGAATGGGCCCTTTACGAGGTAGGAGAGACCCTGTCGCTCGTTAGTGTATTCTCGTGGGCTATGCGTCCCCCGAGAAAATCCCAGTTGGTCATGACTTCTTCCTCTCATGGTGTCCTCTTCCTTGCTGGTGCACCACTCTTGCTCTCCTTCCGTATTTTCCCGAGATCTGTCCTTTTCTTTTCGAACAACTTCTTCACTTACAGGAAAATAATGTTGGGAGAAGTTGCTGCAAGCTCTGTCCACAGGGTCTCCTTCAGTCTGGGATTGCACCACTGCTTGTCCCGCTATTTGTAGAGAGGTGGATGATTCTTAACAATCTCAGCAATCTCTGAAATTTGGGTATCTGTGAAGGGATAGTCTGGTATATCCCTCTTGCTGGGCCAATACCGCTTTTTATGTGGTTGTTGTAGTCCACTAGGTCCAGCCACAGGTTATTCTTCTACATCAGGATCGTCAGCAGGTGGCGTCTCCAGTTCCTTGGGCTGTGGCTGGGGCTGCTGGAACTTCTTGGACTGCTTGGTGGTCTGGCAAAGTATTGTAGAGGTAGTAGTATGTCTGCATGTGAACTAAACTTTTTGTATACTTATTCACTTTAACAAATACTTAGGGAAGTAATTTAAAAAGCCTTAACACACAAATTAATATAATTATTAACACCTTACAATTATAAACAAACACGCTGAAGGTGACAAGCCAAATAGTACATTCGTATGTTAGACAGCTTTATAATTAAATAGAATTCCTGTCGACGAAAGGACCTCATCCAAACGTAGACGAAGCGAGAAAGTGCTATTTAGTGAATATGTTTAGCTCGTAACCACTCTGTCCTTAAAATATGAACAATATCACTATTAGTGACATGGAAACAGTAAGTCAAATTACATTTCCCCAGAATTACTCAAAATTAAGCTGCAAAACATTTACAGGGCTTCGCACAAAATGAAACTAACCAAAGCCATAAACTTCATAATAATGCAACCTTTGACACAAGTAACCTGGAAATTTTATATGAATAAATTGACTCAAAAGGACCAAGAATAGTTATTTAATAATTAAGGATTTAGCAAGACCTTTACTTAAATATAAATTGAAGTACTGGCAATAACAAGGAATCGAACTAAAACCCACTTCCTTCAGTCGAACCTCATACCTGTTATTGTCCAGAGAGGAATATAAGTGGAAGTGACGACGACGTTCACCACAAGAGCACGTTGCAGATAAAGGAACCAATTTTTCTACACATCGAGCTAGGACTCCACTTGGACTCAATCATACATAACGATGCTGAATACATCACAGTAAACCCTTGGCCATAACTCGAGGACGAGGATTTCAGAACTGTATACGTCTCTACGTGACACATAGTCGATATCCAGTGGTCCAGTGGGGTTTTTACAACATCCACATATTGTACATATTCCTCACTGTATAATTATTGATGAAGAAACACATCTGCGAAAAAACACTTGAAAACGAAGATTAGTAATTTCACAGAAGGCTTAGAGGAGGAGTTGTTGCCATACTGCCGTCGGAGAGGTGTCTCTGCTTCTGTCTTACAGTACATAACCATATCGGCTTGTTTAGTTATAACAAGGTAATAAGGGAACCAATGGAAGTGGGTTAAAAAATGAAAAACAAGCCAATTCAATACCAACTTAAAACTATCAAACAACCACTTACTCCCTTTGAGTCAAAATACAAGGTTAATACAAACAAATATGGAAAGTTACGAATTATATTCGTAATTTTCTGGACAGCATGTGTTGGACTATGAATGATTGATGCCGGGCCTAGCGACCCTTTATATTCCACCCATGCATCCCTACCAACCAATCAGAGCTTGGTATTTCAGGCCCGCCGATGCTCAAACCGATCAGTGTTCAAAACGTCATCAAAAGGTCATCATCTTAGATGACCTCGCTAGACATCGTTTGCTGTGTGCAGCTGCTCGCTGGAAGGGGTAAGCACACCTCGCAAAAGTTCGCAAGGCGTCGTGGCTGGCGAAAGGTGGCACAAAATGGCATGAACACGGGCGATATCCTATCTCGTACATTGAACATAATTCTGGAGAATTGTTTATTGAATCTTTCGATGTGTGCCCTCACTAGTGAAACTGTCTCTCTGCTATCTAATTTTCATTAGCCAATTGCTTTTTCTCTTCATGGAAAAGGGTCCAAATTACCCCCTAATCATACATGAAAAAGCTGCAATTTAATCTTAGCGTAGAGGAGGACGATAATAAGGGTACGAAGGGATGTATGATAAATATGATCAACTGGGAAATAAAAACAAAGACAAAACGTTAGTAAATCAACTGATTCTATCAATGAAATTAAAGTCTCATTTCATTTGAAAATTTTAGGAGTTTCTGTGCTGAAAATGCGGGCTTTGATGACATGTCTGGTGAGTTTGAGTTGACTACCTTTGGTAATCCTGGTATATATCCTTCAACAGCTACCTTCGGCAGTTTTGGGCCAACACTCAAAATTGATTTGTATGCATTTCGCCAAACGGGATCCCGCTCTTATTCTCTTACAATTTTTG
>NC_090735.1:99588308-99598308 GCF_036898095.1 Palaemon carinicauda
CGAGAAATGTTCCTTCTCTGGAGGAACGATGGTAGCCAGAGAGAAAGTCCCCTTGCTCTACAGATGAGGCAAGTGAGAGCACAGTTCAAACTTGCTCTTCGTCAATGTCGTAGCAACGAAAATCAGCTACGAGCCGATGCATTGTCCAGAAAATTGTCTACCCATGACTTCCCCTATCTTTGGAAAGATATTAATTCACTAAACCCCAAGTCAAACAAATTATCCCAAAGAGTAGGGGATGCAGTTGGCGAAGAATCCATTGCAAGAATGTGGGGAGATCACTTTAGTGCCAACCTAAATTGCATAAATGACAGATACCCAAAATGAAGTGGATACTCTCATCAATGTCAATAGGGATTTTCAATATAGTGACGTATCTCCCCGAGTGACGTGTGCGAAGCTATCAAGGAATTACCTGGTAACAAAGCACCCGGCTGCGATGGCCTTTCTGCCGAGGCTTTCAAATTCTGCCACCCTATAATTTATATCCTATTTTCTGCACTATTTAATGCCTGTATATTACACCAATATCTCCCCGAGACACTTCTACTTGTCCACTTAATACCTCTCATAAAAAACAAACTGAAGGATGCGAGTGACCCATGAAACTACCGCCCCATCGCCATCACAACAATTTCATCAAAAATATTTGATTCTTTCTCCACACCACAGACAATCAATTTGGTTTTAAGACTAACCACTCGACTGACACCTGTATATATACCTTAGAGGAGATATTGAATTTCTATATATCTTCGGCCTCCCCTGTCTACTTATGTTTTGTAGACGTGCGGAAGGCATTTGACAGAGTAAACTATCTGAAACTCTTTTTGAAACTACGCAAAAGGGGAACTTCTCTATATCTCATCGGCATATTATGCTGTTGGTTCTCAACACAACAGTTCTGTGTCAAATGGGGCAATGTCCTTTCCCAGCCATTCGGTTCATCTAACGGTCTCAGGCAAGGAGGCATCCTCTCACCATATTTATTCAATGTTTACACAGATGATTTGAATATTAGACTGAATTCATTTCCCATTGGTTGTACGGTTAATGGCTTTACCATAAATAACCTTTGCTACGCTGACGATATGGTCCTCATCTCCCCCTCTGCCCAAGGTCTACAACGTCTTATCGACACCTGCAACGCATACGCTAATGAACATGACATAATCTATAACGAATCGAAGACACAGTGCATGTCGGTCCTTCCTAGAGCGCTCCGATTCGTAGAAGACCTACATATTTTCCTCCAAAACCATCAGCTAACATTTGTCAATGATTTTCCGTACCTAGGTCACATCATTACGAAAGATTTAAAGCACACATCTGACATTGAAAACAGGCGACGTAAATTGTGTTGTCTAGGGAACATGGTGACGAGAAGATTTGCCTTCTGCTGCCAAGATATAAAAAAACTCCTATTTCAAACCTACGTTTATAACGTGTACGGCTGCTGGCTATGGGCAAACTATACGCGTGAATCGATGAGACGTATCACAGTCATTCACAATGATATCCTAAGACACCTCACCAATACCCCAAGGCACCATTCAGCTTCAGCGATGTTTGTTGAAAATAGACTGGATAACCTAAAAACCATCATTCGTTGCTCTATAGTAAGTCTCACCTCCCGCCTACGATCTAGTGAAAATCTCCTAATTCAAAATGTGCTTGCAAGTGCAGCGAGAATAAAATCCAAAATATGGGAAACCTGGAATACAGAAGCGTCAGTAATATAAAATGTATTTACTAATCTTTGATAGTGTGGCTGTGCCAAATCTTCATCACTAAATAACTTAGGTATAATACCCAGTAATGTTATGATAACGTGTTTTATTATGTTATATCTTTGTTGTCTGGAAGTCCTGTATTTCCTTCACACCACCTGCTCTGTGACTAGATTCTTTTTTCTTTTCTTTCCCAGAGCTCTATCATTATTCAAGGAATTTTTGTTCCAACAGAAGTATCATTGTCATCGCCATTTTTTTTTTCTCCCTATCTTTTTGTTTGCTGATATGCATGTTATCATCATTATTAGGCGTTAATGCTATTATGATTTTGTTACCCAGACCTTAGACCTCTATGGTCAACCTGCTAATTGATGTTTATAATATATCACTGATATTATTGCATATCTCATCTTTTTTTTTTACTGATGTCAAAAATGTAAGACCACCGTACCCCTATTGTAATTCTGTATATGGCTTTTGCTGAAATAAAGATTATTATTATTATTATCATTATTATTATTATTATTATTATTATTATTATTATTATTATTATATTATATGTATATAATATATTATATACATATATATATATATATATATATATATATATATATACATATATATATAATAATATATATATATATATATATATATATATATTATATATATATATTATTATATATATATGTATATATATATATATATATATATATATATATATATATGTATATATATATGTATGTATATATATAATTCCTGATATATAAATGTATACGCATATATATATATATATATATATATATATATATATATATGTATATATATATGTATGTATATATATATATATATATATATATATATATACATATATATATGTATATATATACATATATATATGTATATATATATATATATATATATATATATATATATATATATGTATAGATATATATATATATATATATATATATATATATATATAGATGTATATATATATGTATATATATGTAGGTATATATTTATACTTCCCTATATATATTTATATATATATATAATTCCTTATATATATATACATATATATATATATATATATATATATATATATATGGATATATATATATATATATATATATATATATATATATATATATATATATAAATATATATATATATATATATATATATATATATATGTATATATATATATATATATATTTAATTCCTTATATATATATATATATATATATATATATATATATATATATATATATATATATATATATTTATATAAATATACATATTTATATATATATATATATATATATATATATATATATATATATATATATATATACACACATACATACATACATACATATATATATATATATATATATATATATATATATATATATATATATATATATATTTTTATTTATATTCATATTAGCATTCATTGTTTAATTTTCTATTATATTTGACTTTTATAATCTTTCTCACCCTTTCTCTACTTTCTCTTGTCGCAAACGTTTTCAATCTTCTCCATATCTCCTATTTACTATCCTCATTCAGTACTGCATCATCTGCAAATATGAGCCTTTTTACCGTATTCATGACTTATTTTTTACAGCCCGCAACAATTTACCCTCGTTTAATATTTTTTTCTTCCCTCTTTCATCACTCAGAGCCCAGAGATGCGTAAACAACCGTTAAAACATGCATTTATAATAGAACAACTTTTACACTAAACAAGTCATTCTCAAGTCTCCATATCGTGACAAACTTTGCCTCAATCATAAATGGATTTGATTGTTTTAATAACCTTTTTCATATACTATGCGACCTTAAAATTCTCTGCATACCATCGCTAGCTATTGCCAAATGATTCTTTCTGTGTTTATGAAGGCTACATGTAACATTTTCCTTTACTTTGATCTACAAAGTTTTTTATCGATTAACTTAGGGTTTTTTATTTCAATTCAGAATGCCTTCATTCACTTTCGTTGGTGTACTATGTATTGTTATCCCCTTATGAATTTAGGTGGATAAACATAATAAACATAGTAGTATTTACTACCCTTACCTTTATTCAATTTAACCAACATTTTTGTAACAAAGAAGTGTCTTACAAACATTGATCAGTCACTTAACTACACTCACTACTGTATTGTAGTATTTTGATTATAATCCACGCATTCTTTGGTGTATTTACATTTTTAAGCAACTTGATTTCCCTCCTTAATGCCTCAGAAGTAACTTCCATAAATATTCTATCTTATTCCGTTTTCCTTACCCTCCGGCTTTATTCCCTTTTTCTTACCTCCTGTCTCATTTGCTTTTCCTTGTCTTCTTTCTTATTCCCTCTCCCTGTCCCCCTGTCGTATTGAATTTTCCTTGCCTCCTATCTTATTCGCTTTTCGTTACATTCCTGTATAATTGTCCTTTCCCTTCCCTCCTGTCTTATTTCCCTTTATTTTTACGTACTGTCATATTCTTTTTTTCTCACCTTGTGTCTTATTCCCCATTTTCTTACCTACTGCCCTAGTTCTTTTTCTTTATCTCGTATCTTAGTTGCCTTTCTCTATCTCCTATCTTAGTTTCTTTTCCATACCTTCTGTGTTCGTTCCTTTTCGTCACCTCCTGTCTTATTTTCTTTTCCTTATCTCACATCTTTGTTCCTTTTCCTCCCCTTCTGTCTTAGTCCCTTTCCCTCAACCCCTGTCTCAGTTTTTTTTCCCTCAACCCCTGCCTCAGTTTCTTTTCCCTCAACCCCTGTCTTAATTTCCTTACATCCTGTCCTATTTCCGTTTACTCACCCCTGTGTCAGTTCCCTCTCCATACTTCCTGCCTTTGTTCCTTTTCTCACTTCCTGTATTATTTCCTCCTCCTTACCTCTCTTGACTTAATTTCTTTTCTTCGCCTCTAATCTTATTTCCTTTTCCTAACCTTCAGTCTTATTTCCTTTTCCTAACCCCTCTTGTCTTGTTACCTATTCCCAACCTCTCCTGTCTTATTTCCTTTTCCTTAACATTCCTGTCTTATTTCCTTTTCCGTATCTCCTGTCTTATTTCCTTTTCCCTATTGTTTCTGTCTAATTTCATTTTCCCTACCTTTTGTCTAATTTTCTTTTCCTTACCTCTTGTTTTATTTACTTTTCCTTAAGTCTCCTGTCTTATTACCTTTTCCAACCCCGTGTATTATTTGCATTCCTTTACCTTTTCTGTCTTATTTCCTTTTCCTAACATCCTGTCATATTTCCTTTATTCAGCCTTATGTTTAACTTCCTTTTCCATACCTCTCCTCTTCTCTTTCGTTTACCTTACCTTTAATGTCACATTTCCTTTTCTTAACCTGCCGTCATATTTCCTTTTCCTTACCTCTCCTCTCTTATTTCTTTTTTTTTTACCTCTCCTTTTTTATCTCCTTTTTCTAACTTCCTTTTCTATGTCCTTTCCATTACTTCTCTTCTTTTATTCCCCTTTTTTTACCTCTCCTGTCTTATTTCCTTTTCCTAACCTCCTTTTTTATTTCCTTTTCCTAACCTCCTTTTTTATTTTATTTTCCTTAACTCTCTTCTTTTAATCTCCTTTTCTTACCTCTCCTGTCTTATTTCCCTTTCCTTACCTTTCATGTCGTATATCCTTTTCTTAACCTCCTATCGTATTTCCTTTTCCTAACCTCTCCTGTCTTATTTCTTTTTTCTTACCTCTCCTGTCTTATTTCCTTTTCCATACCTACCCATTTTCTTTCTTTTTTCTTATATCTTCTGTCATATTTCCTTTTCCTTACGTCCTGTTTCATTTCGTTTCCTTTACCTCTCCAGTTTTATTTCCTTTTCTTTACCTTGCCTGTCTTATTTCCTTTTCCTTACCTCTCCTGTCTTATTTCCCTTTCCTTACCTTTCATGTCAAATATCCTTTTCTTCACCTCCTGTCCTATTTCCTTTTCCTTAAGTCCTGTTTTATTACGTTTTACTTACCTCTCCAGTTTTATTTCCTTTTCATAACCTTTCCTATCTTATTTCCTTTTCCTTACCTCTCCTGTCTTATTTCTCTTTCCTTACCTTTCATGTTAAATATACTTTTCTTCACCTCCGGTCGTATTTCCTTTTCCTTACGTCTTGTTTTATTTCGTTTTCCTTACCTCTCCAGTTTTATTTCCTTTTCTTTACCTTTCCTCTCTTATTTCCTTTTCCTTACCTCTCCTGTCTTATTTCCCGTTCCTTACCTTTCATGTCAAATATCCTTTTCTTCACCTCCTGTCCTATTTCCTTTCCTAGCGTCCTGCCTTATTTCCTTTTCATCACCTCCTCTGTCTCATTTCTCATCTCTTACCTTTCCTCTGTTATTTCGTTTTCCTAACCTTTCCCGTCGTATTTCCTTTTCCTTTCCTCTCCTGATTTATTTTCGTTTCCTTACCTGTCCTGTCTTATTTATTTTTCATTACCTCTCTTATCTTATTTCCTTTGCCTTACCTCCTCTGTTTTATTTCCTTTACTTAACCTATCCTGTCGTATTTCTTTTTCCTAACCTCATGTCGTATATATGTATATATATATATATATATATATATATATATATATATATATGTATATATATGTGTATGTATATATATATATATATATATATATATATATATATATATATATATATATATATATATATGTATATATATATGGATTTACATAAAGCAGAGTAGAGCATCAGCTGCCCCTAAGACGAGAGTCAATCTGTCTGGGGGCAACGCAGAGAGGTTCAACAGTGGTTGTTAGAAAGCGACATTCGATTTACTCGACTTAATTCGACCATCAGTCTCATCTTACTGTCCCCTTTCAGTGACCAAGTTTAAACTGACGGTCTCCAATAGTCTCGGTCTGTCACTGTTGAGTCAGATCTGCTGGGCTTCTGTTCTGTCATTTAAGTACTGAGGAATTCGATACTCCTCTCTCTCTCTCTCTCTCTCTCTCTCTCTCTCTCTCTCTCTCTCTCTCTCTCTCTCTCTCTCTCTCTCTCTCTCTCTCTGCCTACATATATTTGTCAACCATTCTCGCTGAAATGTTTATTTAACAATGGTATGGATTTCCCTTTTCACGTTCGTTTAATCTTACATATACTGTACATGTTTACCTATCTATTACATCCTATTCTAAATCAATTATGTTTTTTCAATTGCCATAAAAGATTCATAGTAAAAGGAATAGATGCATTTACAGTAGGTTTATAGTGTGTGATTTGGATTTAAAAGATTATTCGATAAAGAGACCACTTAAATGTTCAACGGTGATCGGTAAAAACTGATGGGGATTCGCTTTGGCGTAGATTAGAAATTTCGAATTTGATGGAATGATAGCCGTCTGCAATGAGATGTATGATGCGTAAAAAAAAAAAAAAAAAAAAAAAAAAAGTTTCATAGGAAAAATCTAGTTATGAAGACTTTTTCATTGAATATGCAGAAAGTTATGCTATAGCAGTATTCCAAGAGAATAATGTGCAACATGTCACTCTTTGCAATACACAGGGCTGAGCAGGAATGACGTAATTAAATCTTGGCACGAGATCGAAGCTGCTGACGCCGCTTTTATTAATCATCGGAGCTGAATTGTGAAAAGAGAAACAATCATTTCAAAAGTTTCATTTCATTTTCTTTGCATTATCGAATGGGTCCTATATTTCACTGTAAAATTCTTGAATATTATTAAATCTATGATTCACATACATGGCAATTAATTGAATTAATGGCATAATGGATACGCACACATGCATTCACACACACACACACACACACACACATATATATATATATATATATATATATATATATAAAAATCATCATCATCATCATCATCATCATCTCCTCCTATACCTATTGACGCAAGGGACCTCGGTTAGATTTCACCAGTCGTCTCTATCTTGAGCTTTTAATTCAATACTTCTACATCAATAATCTACCGGAATCCAGACATGGATGATTCTATCTTCGATTGTCTTCTTACCATTATGGCTAAGATACAAGAAGATGATAGTAAGGCTTCTTTTGTCTTTGTTGGTGATTTTAATGCTCACCATAGGGAGTGGTTAAATTCTATCTCTCCTACCAATCGCCATGGCTTAAGAGCTTTAGACTTTGCCTCTGAATCAGGCTGTGAGCAAATCATAAATGAAGTTACTCACAGGTCTGGTAATTGCTTGTACCTCGTATACACTAACTCCCCTTGGCGTTATAACTAGTAAGGTTGGTACTCCAGTCGGGACATCTGATCATGCCTTGATTTCATTAGTAGTGAAGACTTAGCAGCCTGTCCCTGATATATCATACTCTTGTAAAATTGATATGGAATCCCAAGAAGACTGGAATGGAATTTTGCATGATCTTTTGTGCTTGAATTGGTCACAATTATATAGTAGTGTAGATCCTGTTGTCCCTTTTAATTGAGAATCTAGTCAACATAATTGATAGGCATATCCCTTCTCGTGTACTAAGGTACCGAGTGAAGGACAAACCGTGGTTCAATGATGATTGTAGACGTGCTTATTTGGAGAAGAAGGAGGCCTATCATCTATGGAAGGGTAACAGATCAGATTTGACCTGGAACAACTATACTCAGCTTCGAGCTTTTGCTCTGAGAGTTTATGCCTCAACTGAAAAGGAATACAATTTAACCATAAAAGAAACCCTTTCTGGTACAACTCAGGAACATAAATAGTGGTCTACCCTTAAATCTGCACTCTTTGGTGTAAATGCAACAGTTCCTCCTTTACTTAAACCATATGGCTCAGTCACTCACTGTCCAAAGGAAAAGGCAACCCTTTCGGCTGATGTTTTTGACAGTAAACGGAGTAATGAAAAACTTGAAATTCCTCATTCCCGTTTTCCTGAGGCTAAAGTAACTAGTTTAGCTTTTCGATCTCGTGAGATTAAAGCTCTGTTGATGGAACTTGATGCTTATGGAAGTGTAGACCCAAATGGTATTTTTCCTTAGTTTTTTATAAAGACAGCAGATTTCTTAGCTCCAAAGTTATCTGTTATTTTGCGCAAGTTAGCAAGAAGAGGACCTTTTAGCACTTGTTGGAGAATTGATAATGTTGCTCCTCTCTGTAAATGTGTTTGTGGTAGCTCAAGTCCCGCTGATTACCACCCAATTTCCATAAATCCCATATTATCTAAAGTTTTTGAACGTCTTCTCGCAAAACCCTTTGGCCATGTTAATCATGAGGCACTTGTTTTCAAACTCAAACAGTTGGGAGTGGGTGGGTCGTTTCTTAGCATTATCCTTGATTTTTTAAGTAATAGATTTCAAAGAGTTGTTGATGAGCACCATAGTGAGTATAGAAATGTGATATCCGGTGTTCCACAGGGTAGTGTTCTTGGCCCATTACTTTTCATACTATATACACATGATATGTGGATTGGCCTAGAAAACAAGCTTGTTGCATATGCATATGATGCTACTCTCTTTGCATCAATTCAATCCCCTGAATGTAGATCTGGGGTGGGTGAATTCCATAATAGAGATTTAGCTATAATTAGTGTTTGGTGCAAATTACGGGGTATGAAGTTGAATCCTAGAAAAACTCTAAGTATGATTGTAAGTAGGTCAAGGACTGTGGCTCCTCAACATTCAGATCTCAGTACTAATAATTTTTCTTTAAATTTGTATGACATTTTAAAAATTTTAGGTGTGATTCATGACAGGAAATTTACTTTTGAGAAACACGTTAGGTGTGTGTCTTCTTCAAATGCACAAGAAAATGGCTTATTGAGAAGGTCTTACAAGATTTTTGGTGATCCATCTATTCTGAAGTGTTTTAATTCTTTCATTCTACCTTGTTTCGAGTATTGTTCTCCTGTCTGGTGTTCAGCTGCTGATTTTCATATTAATTTGTCGGACAGAAACTTACAGTCTATTAAATTTCCTATTCCTGATCTAGATATTAATCTTTGGCACCATCGTTCAGTTAGTTCATTATACATGTTGCATAAGATTTTTCATAACTCTGACCATCCTTTACATTCAGATCTCCCTGGACAATTCTATCCTGTTCGTAATACTAGGCAGGCAATTAATTCTAATAGCCAGGCCTTCTCCATCATAAGGCTCAATACTACACAGTATTCTAGAAGTTTTATTCCAGCTGTTACCAAATTGTGGAATGATCTTCCTAATCGGGTAGTTGAATCAGTAGAACTTCCAAAGTTCAAAGTTGGAGCAAATGTTTTAATATTGACCAGGCTGACATGAGTCTTTTTATAGTTTATATATGACATAA
>NC_090735.1:99615808-99623308 GCF_036898095.1 Palaemon carinicauda
TAGCAAAGGTTGATGATGATGATGATTATGTATACTATATATATATATATATATATATATATATATATATATATATATATATATATATATATATATACATATAGATTGATAGATAGATAGATATATGCAAATATCACCCACGAATGGCATTTAATACCGAATTCTATCTTGGGAATACACATCCACTTGGAATTCATTTTATTGTAACAGCTTCTGGCCAGGTGGAGATTCGAACCCCTGCCTGTTCGGCCGGAAACCATGCCTGCAGTGACACTACAGACTGAGCTCTCTCTCTAGTGGTAGTATCTCAACGGGTGGCTGGTGCCCTGGCAAACCTACTACCTACTTGTTGGGGGCAGTATCCTTGTTCTGCGATAACTGAGCCAAAGGTTTTGACAAAATCTGCCGCAGCTTTCGAGTCGGAACTTGCTGCTTTCCCATGCCTCACAACCGAGTGTATCCCAGTCCGTTTTTTGCAATGATCTAACCAGCCACGACTTGCTTTGAAGATTTCCGCTGGTATCAAAGTCTCCCCTCTCTCAGCTGCTCTCTTTCCTTTCAATTCATCGTAGATTCTGCTGGCCTTTTCACAGATGATAGTCTCAGACACGCTAACTCCCGCCAACTATTTCTCCTTTATCCATATTAAAAGAAGCCTCTCCCTCTCGTCATGGATATCACTGCACAGCTTGGAAAGGATGGTTAGTCCTTTGGAAGACTTGGTGTTCTTTATAACATCCTTCTGCTTGAGGATGGTACATATTGTTGATGTACTCCTCTCATATTAGCGAGCCAGCTCATTCACTCGTACACCACTCTCATATTTTTTTATTATTTCATGCTTCATCTCGATTGTCTTCATATGGTTTTTCTTTTCACTACCCGTGTTTATACTCGCTTGCTTTGAACCTATTGCTTATTCACTTAATTCTGCACTGATGAACGTAAAAACCACGTAAAAAATGCAAACACTACAGCCAATGCTCGGAGATATCTTTATGCGATGGAGATACAACTGGAAAGACTGAGCGATGCTGTCAGTCATGGTGAGCAGCCTGTCGCACACTCGGCCACCTAGCGGCCACATAAGGAACCGTCTCGTTTCCTCGTATCTCAAATTTTTCTTGTATCTCGGGGCAGAAATTTTCTCGAAATTTTCCTTGTATCTCAAATTTCTCGTATGTTGGGACACTCGTATGTCGAGGTATTACTGTATATTATAAAATCACCAGAATTACTAGCAACACTAAAATCATGATTGGAAAAGAAGGGAAAATAGTCCAGCGCCGAAAGGAAATATAGAAATAAATGAATTACACAGTATTTGATAAGTAATCATAAAATATCCAAATATACATGTATACATATATATATACATATATATATATATATATATATATATATATATATATATATATATATATATATTATTTATATTCATATATATATATATATATATATATATATATATATATATATATATATATATATATATATATATATATACATATATCACATTCCACATTATTATTATATATATAATTATATATATATATATATATATATATATATATATATATATATATATATATATATAAATATATATATATATATATATATATATATATATATATATATATATATATATATATATATATATATATATAATATCTTAAGATCAATAGACACATTGAAATAGATCTGTAATTTATTAAAATAGAAGAGAAATTGATCTGTAATTTATTAAAAGAGAAAAGAAAATTATGGGAATCTGTTCAACTTGAATATATTCGCTGTGATTTTGAACTTCTCAAGTTCCATCGATTCAACTACTGTATTAGAAGATCATGGCATATTCTAGTCACAGGTAGAATAAATCATCTAGAATACTTTGTACTTTTGAGCCTTTTGGTGGATTCGGCAAAAGTGCATTCCTAGTATTACGTATGGGATGGTCTGTCTGGGAAGATCTGAGTGTAAAGGATGGTCAGAATTATGATTAATCTTATGCAAAATTCATGAAGAACTAACTCTCAGCGATTGATATGTAGATCAAGAGTAAGAAATTTGATAAACCTCAAGATTTTGTTCAACAAATTAAGAGGAGAGTCAGCAACTGACGACCAGTCATGATAATAATATTCGAAACAAGGTAGAATGAAATAATTAAAATAATTCTTCTGGATAGATTGATCATAAAAAATCTTAAAATAATTTCTGAAACAAGCCAATATTTATGTAATTAAAAAAGAAACAGAATGAATGTATTTCCCCAAACAAAATTTGCAATCAAGAATCACTCGTAAAAAAAGAGTTGTATATAATTAAAGAAAGATTATCAATGCAGGGATCTGGATGCTGATGGACCATTATCCCTGTTCTATAGTTATACTATCATAATTTGAGTTTTGTTAGGGTTCAACTTCTTGCCAGGAATGAGGAGCTCAGACGAGTGTCTCATTTCCAAATCCAAACTTTCTGAGCATAATAGATTATCTTACTGTATATAGGCAACTGTAAGGTATCTAATATCGCTATACAGTCAAGGAATGTTGAAATACATTACGCGAAGTCTAGGAAGCAATGTTTCTGGACTGTGCTCTGTATCTCCAGACAGAATAAAAATTAAAGGTAATGAGAAAGCCTCAGTATACTAAAAAACAATGTTAACTATCATAACAAAACCAGTATGTACAAGATTTAGTACCTTCTAGGATAGCCAATTTAAAAGAAGGGAGGACAGTAATGATAATTTTGAAAATGAAGAGCAGAGAAGAAGATAAAAGAACAGATGGGAAAAGGCTTCCAGTACGCCTGCTGAATGCACCTTAAAAAAAGAGGAAGAGAAAACAGATAGGATAGCGTGTCTAAGAGTGCCCTCAAGGAAGAAAACTCCTACTCAAGACAGTGGAAAACCATGATAGAAAGGGCATGGCACTAACCAAGACTAAAGAACAATGGTTTGAATTTGTCCTTATACTATAAGAGCTGATATCCATAACTAGAGTCTCTTCTACCCTTACCAAGTGGAAAGTAGCCAGTGAACAACTACAGTGCAGTAGTTAACCCCTTGAGAGAAAACGAATTTTACGGTTGGCTTAGTGTTGTCAGGTGGTTAAGGAAAGGGGTGAATGTGCTAAGATTAAGCCAGATTATTTCTATATATACATATACATATATATATATATATATATATATATATATATATATATATATATATATATATATATATATATATATATGTATATATATATATATATATATACATATATATATATATATATATATATATATATATATATATATATATATATATATATATATATGTATATATATACATATGTATATATATATATATATATATATATATATATATATATATATATATATATATATATATATATATATATATATAGAAACGTAGAGAGTAGAGGTCCCCTTTTTGTTTTGTTCTATTTGTTGATGTCGGCTACCCCCCAGAATTGTGGGAAGTGCCTTGGTATATGTATGTATTTTATATATATATATATATATATATATATATATATATATATATATATATATATATATATATATATAGATATAGATATATATACAGTATATATGTGTTTGTTTGTATTAAACATTACTTTGTCTTATACACTACTTCGACAAACAATCAAATAAAGCAACGCACTGTAACACCAAAATCGAAACATGAAAGACAAGTGATGACGATTTTTGATTAGCCTTATTTACCAAATATCACGAATGTCTCTTTATGTTCTGTATATCTATATATACGTGAAATGAACTGTTTCAATCTTTCATTTTACTATGACAATGATTTGAAAAAAATAATGGTAACTAGTAAGGTCATAAGCAATAACAAATATCCGAAGTCCAACTATTAAAGATGATTGTGAGAACTAGTTCTTATGTTTGGAAGGAAATGTAAGCATGCTAAAATTGAATGTATCCAAAATAAAAATTTCCGTTAATATGGCGTCAAAGTTCATCTAGTCCTTAGAAATTGTTACAAAATTATAAAATATTTTGTGAAATGGCTCAGATAATCGAAGAGGTATTTTGAAATTTAAGAACACAATACAACTTATTTCCATACTATTATTAACCAGTAAAATCTGTTAAAATATTAGTTTTATCAATAAAAACAAAATAGCAATGGGTAAATGTTATTTGTTATAAATAAAAAAAAATTATAAAATCATTTTATTTTGAAGCAAGGATAAACTAATTTTGGGTCAATTCATGAGTGGAGATGAAGAGATGAATTTAATCTCTGTGTGAATTGTAAACTTTTAAACATATTGTCAGGAATTTTCTTCCTTTCGAAATATATTAGCATGATTTTTATTATAGGAATACCAGAGATAGGATGAAATTATTAAAGTTTTGTCAAACAACTGTATAATTCAAACGAATGATGTAATGAATCTTTAAGCCAACCCTTTTTTTTGGGTATTCAAATTACTACTGTATAAACCTCTGTAATTCAAATGCCCTTTTTCTTGTATTGATCGCAAATAGAAATATCTTCTGAAACAGAGCCCAATTTTAGCACAACACCTGATATTAAACGATAGATATAAAGTTATTTCTTTTATCCACACTCATGCCTTGGCTATAACTCTTAAATTTTAATATTTTCTAATTTTAGTGTTATGATCCATCATCAAATAATTGTTAAAACGTGTAGCTGATATGACTTTTAGCATGTATGAAGATTTTTTGGAAGGTAGGGTATTTAATATGCACACATCTGAAGAATATACTGCTACAGTATAACTCGCAAATAGATGATGGACGTTTACAGTGAGTTTTTGTGCGTGTGAAGGAAGGGTGTTAATCAATAACTCGACAATCTGTAAAATTTGCGTTCCTCATATCAAATCGTGCCTACACCCTCCCAAATCCTTGATTGGGTCTATCCTTCACTTTAAAGACAAAGATAATTGAATGTACCACTGCAATATCCCTATTTCGAACAAACCACATCTCCCTTTTTTATTCTTGGGTTATATATAATTGCTCTTGGTCTGTGGCATGTGAAATAATTCATCTATGTTGCAACAGTCTTGTGTATGACTTGCAAGAGTAGCTAATCTGCTTCTTCCCTTCCTTTCACTTTACTCTTCAGCATTTCAAGATTCCTAACAATTTCCAATTTAGGTATCTTCTCCTCCAATCAATAAGTTTAAACCTGCCTGTCCTAACATTTCGATGCTTCAGTATCCATTCCTCCCTACTCATTCCTATTCCCCTTTTGGATGTTATGTACACAGGAAGTCATTAAGTATTCACTCCCTCTATCAAGGCTTCAATGGTGAAGCCACAGTGCTACCAATGGACGGGGCAGTGGCCATGATTGCGCACATGGAGTCTGTGGAACTCGTGACCATGACCCCTCCCCGTCAGAAGTCACCAGGACTGTCAACCAGCACCAGCTTTCCTCCGTAATCCTTGAACCAAAAACATTTTATCTATCTATCTCGATTATTAATTTTTTTTATAATTGATTGCATCATTTCAGCTAGCAGATACAGAATCAATACCTGTACGTTTGAGATTATTTTGATTATTATTATTATTATTATTATTATTATTATTATTATTATTATTATTATTACAAGCTACACTATAACCCTTGTTGAAAAAAAAAGATTCTCTAAGGGCAAAATAACACAGTGAGGAAAGGAAACAAGGTAATAAACAAACTACAAAAAAAAAGAAAAAAAAAGTGTAAATGAAATATTTCAAGAATTAAACCAAATTAGATCCTTCACATATAAACTATAAAAATAAAAAAAAATAAAAAGGAAGAGAAATGAGATGGAACAGGGTGCTCGAGTGTACCCCCAAGCAGGAGAACTCTAAGCCAAGACAATGGGAGGCCATGATACAAAAGCTATGGTATTAACTAAGACCAGATAACAATAGTTTGATTTTGGAGTGTCCTTCTCCTAGAAGAGCTGTTTTCCATAGCTAAAGAGTCTCCCCGACCCTTACCACTAGGAACGTAGCCACTAAACAATTACAGTGAAGTAGCTAGCCCCTTGAGCGAAGAAGAATTGTTTGATAATCTGTGTTGTCAGGCGTATGAGGTTAACGGAAAATGTGGAAAAAAAATATGCCAGACTACTCGGGAAATGTGTGGGCAGAGAAAAAATGGACCGTAACTAGAGAGAGGGATCCAATGTAATACTGTCCAAACAGTCAAAGGACCCAACAACTCTCTAGTGGTAGTATTCCAACGGGTGGTTGGTGCCCTGGCCAACTTACTACTTAACTGAGTTATCAGGTTGTAATTTATTCTATTTGACTTAAAGTTGCCATCTTGCACTACCAGATTTATATATATATATATATATATATATATATATATATATATATATATATATATATATATGTATGTATGTATGTATATATATATATATATATATATATATATATATATATATATTTATATAAATATAGATATATATATATATATATATATATATATATATATATATATATATATATATATATATATATATATAGATATATTCATATATATATATATATATATATATATATATATGCATATCTATGTGTATATATATCTATACACACACACACACACATATATATATATATATATATGCATATATATGTACATATATATATATATATATATATATATATATATATATATATATATGTATGTATGTATATATGTACATATATATATATATATATATATATATATATATATATATATATATATATATATATATATATATATATATATATATATATATATGCATATATTGCAAGAGGGAAAATGTTTCTCTCATATGCATTAATAGTGTTGATATTTGGCTTTATATCACGGAGAGCTTCAAATCTCCTGCTCAGGATTGTTGTTAAGTAAGCCAATGCCGAGTGACGTACCTGGCAGAGGTGTGAACAAAATACAAGCTTTATTTAGCAATACACAGGCTTTTATGTGGCCCAAAGTGTCATATAAGGGCGACGATTGAATGGGTACATTCAACAATTTTTTTTACCAACGTTAAGTCATACATATAGCTTGAAAGTAGCATTGGTATAATGAATGATAATATAATATTCATGATAAAAATAGTCATAATTAGTGGGGGTTACATCCAACAGCTTTTGCCCCCTGGGTTAACTAGATTCCGATGCCAGTTACTATGCGTGCTGCAATGAAGAAAGGGAGAGAGAAAGCATTATTTTTTATTTGTGCCATAGATGTTGCAAGTACATTACATTGCTTCCCCCTCTGAAGCAGACATACACGTGAAAGAGAGTCTTACTGTTGGCGGGTCATTTTGCAGAAGATACATATGTTTCGGGCTCTCATTGGTGATCCAATCCTCATTTCAAATAATGCAAGGAATGGGTCAGTATGTGTAAAACAAAATCTGATGTCTTGCAAGGTTCAGTGTGCATGAAGATATGTGTGGCTGTGTGATGGTCTTTCAGTATATCCTG
>NC_090735.1:99628308-99630808 GCF_036898095.1 Palaemon carinicauda
CCACTATAGGCTCATATGTGATATAGGAACTACAAGTTGAGTATATATGTAAAAAAAAAAAAAAAAAAATAAAGGTCATTGGTCAAGACTACATTTCGATCTGGTATTTGAGGAAAGGGAAACTTTGATCCCTTATGATATGAAGGCCATGATCCTATTTACAGTGTTCTTGTTGGGTGTATTATTTCCGCTAGAATGATCAGAGATGAATACTAATTGTATACGAACATCACAAAAAAATTGCTGAAAAATTCAAATTTCATTGATATAATAATTTTTCTTTCACAGAGAACGTAATTGTGTGCGGGGAAATAAAGCCTGTAACATTTCTGTCTAGCTTGTCTGAATCGAGAAAAAAAACTTCGAATATCTTTTGTTATTGCCATTATGGTTATGGTATTTGACATACAATTTGTTGGTTTACCATTTACACCAGGTATATTATAATCGGATAACAGTAATCGGCGGTATCAGTGTAATATTTTCATACAAGAACAGGAATAGATATTTTTTTGTCACTTGTAAAGCAAGTAAATATACTGTAACAAGTTAAGAAAAGTGTAGATATAGAGTGAGATGTTTAGATTTGTGTTTTTTGAGCATATGATGTTATGTCAGACTCTTTACACAAGCTAACAAAGGTGAAATCTTTTCCATTTAGACGAGTTTCCAATTTAATTTCTTGATAATATCCAACCTTCCATTTCTATCATACTGTAGTTTCTTAGATTTGTAGTCATTCTGCAATTACATGTATATACAGAGCTTTCGTTAAACTGAAATTTCAAGTTTATAATTGTAGATTTTACTTACATATTCCATTTGAATTAACCAATTATGTAAGAAGAAGAAGAAGAAGAAGAAGAAGAAGAAGAAGAAGAAGAAGAAGAAGAAGAAGAAGAAGAAGAAGAAGAAGAAGAAGAAGAAGAATTAATAGTTACGTGAAATTCGAAATCTATTTTAGTGTCCATTCGACACTTTATTCCCATTTTTTTATTCTATTTGCTGATACCCCCAAGTTTTGCCAATTATAATTCCAAGTGATTGATTGGGGGTTATATGGCGATATTTCCTTTTGGTAAGGTAGTATTAGATTTGGCAAACAATGGCTCAATTTATTAGTTCTACAGTATGTGAATTCTTGATCTCAGAGCAATGTCCAAATATTTGACATTCATGTTGTATACATAATTGGTTATGTAAATGATAGGGTATTTCTGTCCAATTTTATTCTCAGCCAAGACCAGAACATTCTCGAGTAATCCCTAGAAAATATATAATATATGTTTGTATCATAATCTTATTAAATATGTTAGCGATATAATTTAACAAACTAGGTAAAATCCGTTGAAAAGAAAAATTCTCTTTCATGGTTTCTTTTACATATAACCCTTTTAGCAATATTAGAATCTATCGGTTTTTAATCAAATTTCCTTTGCAATAGCTCATAAATTTATTTTTCTACCTCACGCAAGATTTTCTGGGACATTTTCGATTTTCTTGAGTTATACAAAGAAAAATTATGGATAAAAAAAAAAGCGTTTGGTAAAGTAATATCTTTAGAATTGGGCTTTGTCTCCTTTGCAGGATTGACTATCAAGGTCATTTTGCTGATACACAAAAGTTTAGGGAAGAAAAAGTTTTGTAAGTTAACTTACAAAGGGTGTCATGCTATTGAGCATTGAAAAAAGCTTATGATAATCCATGATTGCTCCTACATGGTGATTGTGTATTGCTGTTCGAGGATATTAACAATCTTATAAGCAACAATTATAATAAGTAGATAGTACAGTATTGTACAAATGTTTCCTCTGAAGTCTGGTCCAATTACGGAAGTATTATAACCATATAATAATACAATAAATCTTAGTTACCTTCAGAACGTTACGAACTTGATAATCCAAAGTCACTGAATCAATGCAAAATGTTCTTTATATGGATTGAATTTAAAAGTCCCTCATTTAAATTCTACTATATTACAAATATATACCTATAGTAAGTTCTCTCTCTCTCTCTCTCTCTCTCTCTCTCTCTCTCTCTCTCTCTCTCTCTCTCTCTCTCTCTCTCTCTCTCTCTCTCTCTTCCTAAGTAATATATATATATATATATATATATATATATATATATATATATATATATATATATATATATATATATATAATGTATATATATACATATATATATATATATATATATATATATATATATATATATATATATATATATGTATATATATACATATACATACATATATATATATATATATATATATATATATTTATTTATTTATTTATTTATTTATTTATTGAAATATTTTCGCTTCTAGAACGCTTAAGATTAATAATGAAGAGGAAAGTAAATGTAATATTGGAAACTATGTCGGGTCTACCCGACGATTGCTGAAAGTCCGCATAGATTCCCATAGGGGTCAGTCATCGCACTGGTTCCGTAATAAAATCAAAAGAATTTTCATCCATAAGAAACCATTCAAATCCATGTA
>NC_090735.1:99660808-99668308 GCF_036898095.1 Palaemon carinicauda
ACACGAGATAATGAAAGCAGCAAAAGCATTTAAATACAAAACACCAGGTAAAAGCGGCATAAACAAGCTAATGCTATCAAAACTACCAATGGTGGCAAGGAGAAGACTCCAACAAATATTAAACTTAACACTTTCAATGGGATATTACCCAAAACCTAACAAAGCAGAAATACTCATACTTCCCCTTAGACCAGGGAAAGACCCAAAACTGCCAGCAAACAGAAGACCAATTACACTGCTGGAAGTGCCTGGAATAGTGTTTGAAAAACTCACAAACACAAGACTAAGGAGATTCCTAGAAAATTACAATAAATTCTACATACACCAACACGGCTTCAAGATAGGGAAAAACACTGAAACTTCCCTCATGGCAATTTACAAAACAAGAGCCATGGATCAACTAAACAAAAAACCCTAATTCAATATAATCTGCAGAGATATCTCTAAGGCATTTGACAAAGTATCGCATGACGGCCTCAAAGGAACTACCAACAATAATGGAAAAACTCCACTAAAGCTACATAAAAGACAGAACTGTCAGAATACGTAGCAGAGATGAGAAACTCGGAGAAACATTACAGATATAGATATAAAAAGTAGAGTACCACAAGGGGGCATACTATCCCAAACACTTTTTATAAACTACACAGCAGTTATGACAACCGCCACCCACCCCCCACCCCCTACCCACCCCCACCCCGAATATACCATAAACTATGCTTATGCAGATGACATAACACAAGTAATAATGCATACTACAAATTCCAAAAGATTTTTAAAAATGAAAACAGAAAGAGAGATCAAAAGAATAAATGATTACGAAAACTAGTGGAAAATAAAAACAAACGGAAACATATAACAGTGAACAACATAGATATTCCATTCAACAACGAAGTTAAAACACCTGGTCTCTTTATCAAAAGAACTGGGATAAGCTGCCATATCAAACAAAAACTCCAACTGGCAACACAGAAAAGAAGAATTAAAACGTTTCAAAGTATTAAATAAAATCATAAGACTCAATCTTTACTAAAGTCTGATAAGTCCTCTATTTGAATAGTCAATAGCACCAGCATGCACAATGGTCCATTCAAAAAGGAAAACGATACAAAAACTCCAAAATGGAAACGTAAGAAACATTCATGGCCAAAACCAAAACCATAATAATAATAATGATAATAATAATAATAATAATAATAACAGCACTGAAAACAGCGAAACACTCCACAACATATACAATCTTTACTCGCAAATACCAGGTATCACAGAAGGGCCACACAAGCCAGGGAAAGATTAAAAAACACTTACCCAGAACTTGCAACAACGAGTGAGGAAATAACAGACACCCAAAACGAGCATTCATGGTGGAAAAGGATAGCTCCTTTCATTGCTCTAGACGAACCAAATCCAGAGTATTAAAATAAAGTAATAAAACCAAAAGTAGGTAAGCCCCAGAGAAGGAATAATTACGAATACACAAGTCCCTTTGAGGCTGGCAGGAGAACTCAGTTCCTGGAAGTCCACAAGGCATGATGTTAGGAAAAAAAAAAAAAAAAAAAAAAAAAAGAAGAGCTGTTGGGTCTGCCCCAATCTTTTCACCTCCCACTGTAATTCATTGTAACACTTTTTTCTGCAATCCTTCTAATCCTAATTCTCCCCTCCCCTCCCCCACCTATCCTATTCCCCTATACTGTAGCTGTACTATATTTAGATGGCAAGAGACTTCTATCCGAAAACGTATGAGTCATGCGTTAAAGGAAGTCCTTTTTCTAAGATTTTGTGGATGTTTAAAAAATTTCCTGCATTTTCATAGTTATTTTACTTCTTAATTTTCAACTAATCTCTAGATATTTGTGATAGTGTAAATATTTTTTTCTGTCATCAAAAGTGAGACTTTTTAGCTATTAGCAATTTCATTTGGTGCCCATTTTCTTTTTCTTTTTATTTCTTGACCAAGATATCAAGTTACCGTTTACCCCTCTTTACCTTTATCAAGTTCCATGGAAACATTAAGGACAATTGAATGGGATTAAAATGTTTGATTTTGTCCTTTCTTCAAACACTTCATTTGTATTTATGTAACAAGATTATTTTTTTTTTTTAAATATTTCTCTGCGTACTTGAATACGAAAAATATTCTTTTGCTACTTGTATTTGAAGAAATGTCAAAGCAATTTCCAGAAGGACATTTAATGAATGAATTTTTTTTTTCCCTTACAAAATACAATTTTCAAAGAAGATTCCTTTGGACCTCCTAATATTTATACATTATATCCTTTCGTCATTTATTTATCACTATTTGTGTGTGTTTGGGAATATCTTTTCAAATGCAGTTTTATAGGCGTATGAGAAAAAATGCCTAGTACCTTCATAAAAATATTTATAAAAATATGTTCGCTTTCAAACCCTTTGAGGAGCATTTTCTATAGCCTTCAAGATACAAAAAAAAAATAAATAAAAAAAAAGCATATCTCTTCCCACTAAGATGTATTACACCGCCTAGGCTACAAGTGCTCACGGCGATGTTTGCGTATCAAAGTAGGAGCTATAAGGAAAAAGAGAAAAGGAGCTCTTTCTTCAGAACTGGCTACCGTGGTCGTTAATTCATATACAGTATTTGATTCCACGCAAAAGAGGTCCTGCTATCGATAAAAGGAGGTACTGGATCCTGTTTAGATGAAGGTCTTTTAATCATCCCTGTAAAATTAAGAACTCTCTCTCCATTTCAAACTTTATTTCCCGCTAATTTTACTTATATCGTCTTGTTATCAAAATTTCCTTATGGCTGCATAATGACCCCCCCCCCCCCCTCTCTCTCTCTCTCTCTCTCTCTCTCTCTCTCTCTCTCTCTCTCTCTTTCTCTCTCTCTCTCTCTCTCTCTCTCTCTCTCTCTCTCTCTCGGTATTTTGAATTCTCGTTTTATGTTTCCTTTTGCCCAATACTCCTCATAGTATTGATTCTCGTATTTCCCTTCACAATACGCGGAGGGTTCTTTGTTGCCGTTTCGCCATTGTCTGTCTCATGTGTGTATCTACAAGGCATTGTTTCCCGGATACATTTTCCTCTGGCCCACCCTTGTGCTTTCTTCTTCTTCTCCGTCTTTTTTTCTCTCTTTTTCTTGATTCCAATAATGTAGCATCCGGGCCACCGACTCCTTACCAGGGACGGACCCTACCCCGTCCCCGATCCGCTACTCCTCTGTGAAGGCACCACAGTCTCCCTCTTTTCCGGTTTCACGTATTTTGATTTTTGTTTTTCCTAAGATTTGAGTTTTACTGTTTGATTTTTTCCCTCGAATTCTACATATGACTGATACATTTCTTACCCTTCGGTCCGAGACTGTTGTGATATTTTTTCGTCTTCCGAGTTGCTTTCTTGTTGGATTGATTCTTAAAATTGAAAGGGGAGCTAAATGTCCGTCAGCTTTTAAGTGTTCATGTTAATCTCCTTTTCATTTTCCCCTTTTATTCCGATTCTTTTGTCATATAATATTTCACCAATTTTTGTTCTATTCCTTCATTTATCAGTTTTACAGAGAGATAGGTTTTAAAATGTAAATTTTGTAAAGCTTTTCTTCTTGTTTTAGCCATGGTTTTACGATATACTTTTAGTCGTTGAAAAACTATGGACCCTCCTCACTTTCTTTTTGACTATCAGCGACACCAGACAATATGACTTTTTAATTACCAAGATGAGTTTTCTTTCCATTTAAAATTTTCCCATTATAGAACTATACGAGGACTACGCGTTGATGATACTATTATTATTATTATTATTATTATTATTATTATTATTATTATTATTATTATCATTATTATTATTATCATTATTATTATTATTATTATTATTATTATTATATATATATATATATATATATATATATATATATATATATATATATATATATATATATATATATATTTATATATATATGTATATACATATATATATATATATATATATATATATATATATATATATATATTTATATGTATATATATATATATATATATATATTTATGTATATATATATATATATATATATATATATATATATATATATATATATATATTCATATATATACATACATATATATATTGTATATATATATACGTATATATATATATATATATATATATATATATATATATATATATTATATATATATATAACATAATATATATATTTACATATATATATATATATATATATATATATATATATATATATATATATATATATATATATATATATATAAATCACAGGTTTTCTATATGACTAAAAGTAAACCAAATATCTCTCATAAAATAAGAAGTTTAGAGTCAAATTTGAAAAGTTTGATATCATTTCATCCCTCAAGAAGTGTCCTCAATCGAACATGTCAAACAATACAATTATTGTTAAAATGATTTTTTATACATTTTATCTCCTTTCTTGGTTAAGACCAATCAATTTATAAATGATTGTTATGCATTAACAGGAATTACTTTCTAGGTTTATTAATTAAAATTTCCTGAAATGAAGGGTAATACTAAGTTTTTAAGGGGTGATATCTGAAGTTTATAGAGAGCACATTCATTTTCCGTGGGAAATCTTTGTCACTTATTTAGGCTAATTAGTGTCATTATAAAAGCCATGAAAGTTTTACTCTAATGACCATCCCTCGAATTTTGGCCATGATGCAAGTACAAGTAGTATGAGTCTTGCAGAAGGTAGTGCGGTAGAAAAAAGATGCTTTCTCTAGATTTTTTTATGAAAGATTTTAAACACTTATCCGAAAACATTTTTGTAGCTTTGTACCAAATAAGACTACATATCCATTTTTATTTTTTCTTAATAATCAAAATAATTAAAGTATTAATAATAGTTTTAATAATTAGAAAAATTCTGATTGAAGTTTTTTTTCCAGTATAGAGAGAGAGAGAGAGAGAGAGAGAGAGAGAGAGAGAGAGAGAGAGAGAGAGAGAGAGAGAGAGAGGAGAGAGAGAGGAGAGAGAGAGAGAGAGTATCTTAAAAATTGAGGTAATTTCCTTCCAAAAGTGTAAAAAATAAATAAAGAAGCTTCAAGGAAAAGCGAGGCAATAAGATCAATATGAAGTCGAAAAACAAGGGGAGAACGAAGCGGACGTTTGATTCGCATAAATGGGAGAGAAAACGAGAGAATGGTCAAAGAGAGATAAGAATAGATGAATAGAATAGTGGGGAGCTCGGAAGGGGAAAACAGGTAGGTGAATTCGTGAGAAAAGATGAGGGAGATAGAAACGCGAAAAAGGAATCGCTAAAATGGCCAAGAGCTCAGAGGGGAAAACCTTTTTAAGAAATTTGGGGAAAAAGAATTTTCACAAAAAAATATATTAAGGAAAAGTCTAATTGTAGATGAAAATGCTGAGAGAAGAGGGCATCAAATAGTTAAATATACGACGGAAGGGAGGTTAGATATGAAGAATATATTAGAGGTAATGAAGAGAATAGAAGAAATAAATAAAATAGTAATAAGAGCACGAAAAAAAAAGAAAATTACTGTTATGGAAAATGGTGGCGGGAATGAGAAGCACAAATAGAATGAATACCAGCATTGAAAATCAATAGCTGAAACAAATCAACAAAGAAATTCCTTGATCAGTAAATGATATTAAAAAATCCTTTCAAAGATATATAATGTTTCAATGTTAATTTAACTATTTTGTAAAGTCATGTTGAGGACATGGGTTTCAAATGAATTGTATACCGGTAAGATGTCCAGGTGTTAAAGTTTTACACTTGGATCGTTATTTCATATTTTGCAAGTTATTTCTGTCACACCACTGTAACCCTTTCATGAGTTTTAAGTCAATTCCCTTTTTTTAACATATAAGTAATGGAATTTTTGTACATATAAACTTCAAAAAAAAGAATACTTATTTAGTTCACATACTGAAACTTTTATAGTAATTTTGTGGTTGTCGTCTCTGGAAATATTTCTAATAATACAAATATTTTATTTACAATAGCTTTTCCGAGTTTCTTATATTTAGTTTTCTCTGGATATATTTCTTATAATACAAATACTTTAGTTACAATAGCTTTTTCGAGTTTCTTATATTTAGTTTTCTCTGGATATATTTCTTATAATACAAATACTATAGTTACAATAGCTTTTTCGAGTTTTTAATTTTTAGTTTTCTCTGGAAATATTTCTTATAATACAAATACATAAGTTATAATAGCTTTTTCGAGTTTTTTTATTTTTAGTTTTCTCTGGAAATATTTCTTGTAATACAAATACTTTATTTACAATAGCTTTTTCGAGTTTTTTATTTTTAGTTTTCTCTGGAAATATTTCTTATAATACAAATACTTTATTTACAATAGCTTTTTCGAGTTTTTTATTTTTAGTTTTCTCTGGAAATATTTCTTATAATACAAATACTTTATTTACAATAGCTTTTTCGATTTTTTTATTTTTAGTTTTCTCTGGAAATATTTCTTATAATACAAATACTTTATTTACAATAGCTTTTTCGAGTTTTTTTTTTATTTTTAGTTTACTTTGGAAATATTTCTTATAATACAAATACTTTATTTACAATAGCTTTTTCGAGTTTTTTATTTTTAGTTTTCTCTGGAAATATTTCTTATAATACAAATACTTTATTTACAATAGCTTTTTCGAGTTTTTTATTTTTAGTTTTCTCTGGAAATATTTCTTATAATACAAATACTTTATTTACAATAGCTTTTTCGAGTTTTTTATTTTTAGTTTTCTCTGGATATATTTCTTATAATACAAATACTTTATTTACAATAGCTTTTTCGAGTTTTTTATTTTTAGTTTTCTCTGGAAATATTTCTTATAATACAAATACTTTATTTACAATAGCTTTTTCGAGTTTTTTATTTTTAGTTTTCTCTGGAAATATTTCTTATAATACAAATACTTTAGTTACAATAGCTTTTTCGAGTTTCTTATTTTTTGTGTTCTCTGGAAATATTTCTCACAATACAAATATTTTAGTTACAATAGGTTTTTTCGAGTTTTTTAAATTTTGTTTTTTTCTGGAAATATTTCTTACAATATAAGTACTTTAGTTAAAATAGTTTTTTTTCGAGTTTTTTTATTTATTGTTTCCTCTGGAAGTATTTATCACAATACAAATGCTTTAGTTATAATAGTTTTTAAGGTTTTGAAAGTGATATTTGCCAGTATTCCATTAGGGATACTTCCTGGCAAAACATGAACAGAATTTCAAACAGTTTCGTCTTTTTGGCCATTCTAAATTGTAAGGCTTAGGTGATGTGGTAACCAAGAACCATGTGAGGACTCTGCCTGAGAATCTCTTAATTACTAGATTTATGCTCTTGCGTGCGTGTGTGTATGAATAATATTATGCTCTTTATAATTCTATAATGGTCTTTCTGATATGATGATCGTCTTTAGCATTTATCCAGATGTTTTTTATCATATTTTTGTAAAAAGAGATTAATTTGGCCGTTGATGTCCATCTCTATTCCCTTGATAA
>NC_090735.1:99678308-99728308 GCF_036898095.1 Palaemon carinicauda
TAGTTGCCTATAAAAGACTGTTGGCCCTTGTGTGGACGTAGGTGTCCACTCAGAAATATAAAATATTTCTGTTTATCTTTGTGGTTGTGGTATATTTTAGCGTTTAAGTTTTGTTAGGGTTTATTTGATTGCGGAAGTTTTTTTTTATTAATGTTTATTTTGTGTTAAGTTAAGATTGTATTACTGAGTTGTGATTATTTTTTTGGTTATGGAATATGGTTGGTGATTTTTAGTATTAAGTGATTGTTTTTAGTATTAGGAAATATAGTTTTAAAGTTATGTTTTGGTTTGTTTTTGTCCTTTTGTCCAAGAGTCCCGCTGCTGGTAACGTAAGGGGAAAGTTTGTATTGAGGAGACATTGCTCTGTTTAGAGTGATTCAAGGGTGTGGGGGTTGTTTTGCAACATCCCGCCACATAATTTTGGCGCCCGAACAGGGACTGCTGAGGTGGGATAGGAAGCTGGACTCTTTGACGAAGGACTGATAGGATAAGAAATTAGATTAAGGTTGAAGAAAAATGGAAGGTAAATTAAAGGCTTTGGAGGAGGAATTGCGGCATTATCAAGAACGGGAGCAGATATTGATAGTTGAGAAAGAGAGGTTGCTAGTAGAGAATAAGAGGTTGAACTGGGAAAATGAGGCGATGCAGAAGGAGCTTAGGGAGTTAAAGGGAACTGTAGAGAGAGTGGAAGAATGTGTTGAGATGAGAATGAAAGAGAATGAGGAACGAATGGAGAACCGATTGGAAGCTATGATGGGGCAAGTCATGGGGATGATGAAAACTTTAATGGGTGAAGGTGCAGTCGGAGGAGTGTCCTCAGCTTCGGGTAATGGGTTGATAGTGGATGAGAAGGCTAAGGTTAGTGATAATGGGAAAGGAAGTGATAGTGATAGTAATAGTAATAGTGATAGTGAGATTGAAGATAAGGGAATTAGGCATAGTAAGGATGAACCAAAATGTGATAGGAAGAATGAGAAGAAAGGTAAAAGTGATGTGAAGAAAGGGAAGAAAAAGTATCAGGCTGATAGCAAGGACGATCGTGAATGGGTGAAAGTGGCGAGTAAGAAAAGGGCTAGGAAGAGTATGATCAAGGATAGGAGTATGACTGTGGAATTAGATTCCTTATATTCTAGCGAGGAAGTAGGAAACAAGAAGGAAGGTAGCAGTGATGATAGCAGTGAGAATGAACGTGATGTGTGTAAGACTGTGTTTATGAGAGAGGTACCTCGGTGTGAAAGGTTCAATGAGCATAGTAGTAGGGATGTATACGACTTTTTCAAGGAGTATGAGAGTTATTGTCAGGATAAGTATGGTGATTGTAAAAGAGTTTGGGCTAGGGAGTTAGGAGAATATTTGACTGGGTATTTGTTGACGATGTATGGAGTGATAATGAGTGTAGGTGACGTTGATTATGAAAGTGTGAAAAAGGGAATAATTGAGCAGGTAAAACGTATGAAAGGGAGTGTTAAGTATAAGCGTAAGAATGATTTTGATGAAGCGCGGATGAATGCAGGAGAAGCGATATCGATGTATGTATGTAGGTTGGAAACTTTAGCCAGGAAGAAGTATGGGGATGAAGGTATAAATGAGAATAAGGAGTTAATGAAGAAGTTTTTGGCTACTGTACCCGAAAATGTTGCCGAGTTTGTTAATTTGAAACGGAAGGAGAAAATGAAGTGGACGAAAGAAAGATTGACATGGGATGATATTTTGGAGATAGTTGAGGATTACGAGTTGGATAGGTGTATGAAAGAAAGTAAATCTGTGAGTGTAAGAAGTGGAATGGAGGAAAGTGTGCCAGAATTTGTTAGTTTAGAGATGCTGTTATGAGAGGACCGATGAGGGTAGCTGATAGTGTAGTAGATAGGAGTGTTAGGGCGAGTAATGTGGGAATACCTGTAAGGACAAATGAAGGGTTTAGGCAAGGGATTCAGGTTTGGAGGGATAGGAGTGTTAGTGCGCATCGAGGTATGTCAGATAGTCGAGTCCGTAATGAAAAGTGTTATAGGTGTGGAAAGGAAGGTCATAAGAAGAATGAATGTAGATGGGCTCTAGGTGCTTGTTTTGGATGTGGTGAGGTAGGGCATAGAATTAGTGAGTGCAAGAAAGAGAAAGGGATAAAATGTTATCGGTGTGGTATGACTGGGCACATAGCGAGTGGATGTCGGAGTAATCGTACAAATGTGATTTGCGGTAATTGTGGTAAGGATGGTCATTATGCTAGAATGTGCAAGGAGCCACGGGGTAAGTGTACTGAATGTGATGCAGATGGGCATATAGCTAGGGTATGTAGGAAGAAGGGAGTAAATCAGCCAGGATGTTCGGGAAACTAGAGTGTAAGAGGGTTCAGCTGGGTGAGTCCTCGTGTGTGTGTGTGGAAGGAATAGGATCAATGTTTGTGAGAATGGGATGAATAATTTGTTGGAAATGAGCAAGTATGAATCTAGTATGCATGAGAAGTTAGGGCTGGAAAATAAACAATTAGTGTTAGTTGAATATAGGAAAAAGAGGCGTTTGAAAGTTTTAAGTAAGGATGAAAAAAGGGAAAATTTTATAAGTAAAAGTGAGAATAGAAAAAAGTATGACAAGGGTGTAAATGTACAAGTGTGTATAGAAGATGAATGTGTTAATACAGATGAATCATGGCTGAGTATGGATGATACCTATAGTGTGTGTGGCTTTTCCTTAGGTGATGTAAAAGAAAGGATGACGAATGCGAGAGTGAGAGATAGGAGAATGATTAGTAGCATGAATGAATCTTTTGCTAAAGTTGAGAATGTTTTTGTTGAAATGGATGAACTGTTTACAGAAATGAGTGTAATTTTAGGGCCAGATGAGAACAAGGTAGATATGATTGTACATGATATATTAGATGATAGGGATTTAGATAGGAATAGTGTTAATGTAGCGAATGATTGTAATAAGGAAGAAGTGAATGAGAGAGTATATGGAGGCCCAGTTACTCGGAGTAGAGGTCCCGTTCCCGACTGCGACTGGGTAATGAAAAAATATTGTAAGTTTTGTGTGAGTAGTATTTGGCAAAGTAAGGGGGGGGGGGGAATGTGGAGGATTTATTTTTGCTTTATTTTAATTTTTGTTTTTGCCAAATCCTGAGAGAGAGAGAGAGAGAGAGAGAGAGAGAGAGAGAGAGAGAGAGAGAGAGAGAGAGAGAGAGAGAGAGAGAGAGAGAGATTTAATTTGCTTTAGTTTTGCTAAATCGCGCGAGAGTGTGTGTGTGTGTTTGTGTGTGTGTGTGTTTGTGTGTCCCCGGTGCGCGCCGAAGAACAAGTGGTAGTTAGCGAATGATTGTTTGTAGTGGGAAAGACTGTCGGTATATTTGAGGTTGTTTGTTTATGTTTTTAGTTAGGTTACGACAGTGGTGAATGTTTCGGAGCGAATGCTTTTTTTGATTGACTGCTGATAGAGGCGGTTGTGTGTGTGATTGCTGGATTTACTATTATTCTTTATTACCAGCAAGGAAGTGATTATTTATATTCTGAGTAAGTACAGTTTTGTTTATCTTTGCTTGTCGTATTTGTGCATGATAGGAACCATTTATTATTTTTCTTTGATTATAGTGCGATAGTTCAGTTAGTTAGGAGTGTTCATAAGTGTTTTTCTTTTTTATTTTGGCAGGCCGTGATTCCTCCTTTGGAGAGACCAAAGAATTTAAAAAGTGGATGTATTGTTGATGACTTGGCCTGTATTACGATTTTGTTTGGACTGTTTTATTGGACTGCTGAACTGTTGATGACCTAGGCCTGTGAATTACGATTTCGTATAATGAGGATGACGATGATGACATCCCGGACCCCAATTAGGGAGGCAGTGGTGGCAATTTGCCACGCAGTGGATTGTTGACCACAAAGCTGTGGTAGTTGCCTATAAAAGACTGTTGGCCCTTGTGTGGACGAAGGTGTCCACTCAGAAATATAAAATATTTCTGTTTATCTTTGTGGTTGTGGTATATTTTAGCGTTTAAGTTTTGTTAGGGTTTATTTGATTGCGGAGGTTTTTTTTATTAATGTTTATTTTGTGTTAAGTTAAGATTGCATTACTGAGTTGTGATTATTTTTTTGGTTATGGAATATGGTTGGTGATTTTTAGTATTAAGTGATTGTTTTTAGTATTAGGAAATATAGTTTTAAAGTTATGTTTTGGTTTGTTTTTTGTCCTTTTGTCCAAGAGTCCCGCTGCTGATAACGTAAGGGGAAAGTTTGTATTGAGGAGACATTGGTCTGTTTAGAGTGATTCAAGGGTGTGGGGGTTGTTTTGCAACATCCCGCCACAGCCTGATATTATTTTTATACAACTGTAGTTTCCTCAGAAAAGCAACAATAGCACTTCCACTAGATATCAGATCATAATCTTTTCCTTGGAGCTGTTTATTAAGAGAATTCAAGTTTTCAAATATATCTGATAAGAAAAACACATCACATTTATTTGCAAGCAGCTGTTCTACAAGTTGTGTATTAGCAAGAAAGGAAACAATAGAATCCCAAAGTGCAATGAAACGCTGAAGACAATTTCCCTTTGATAGCCATCTCACCTCTGTATGTAATACAAGCCTTTCAAACTCTTCTCCATTTTGCTTACAAGATTCATGAAAAAGGCGGTCTCTGAGAGAATTTGATTTTATATGGTTAACCACTTGTACTACTATAGTAAGGGCCTCATGCAGATGTGCACTCAATTTCTTTGCAACTAAGTGTTGACGGTGTAGCACGCAGTGAATACAAAATACTTCCGGGAGAGCTTTCTTTGAATGTACAATAAAACCTTTGTATCTGCCTGTCATCGAAGGTGCATCATCAGTAGCAAAAGCGATTATATTTTTGAGTGGAATATTGTTTTGCTGGAAATAAGTAACAACTTCATTAAAAATTGTTTCACCTTTTGTGTCTGTCACAAGACTTCTAGCAAAAAGTATCTCCTCTTTGTGTCCTTCATCACTGTTAAATCTAATATATGGTAATAAAATGGCCTCATTATCTCTTAAAGTGGATTCATCAAGTTGAAGGGTAAACTGTTTCACTTGCAAATGGGATATCAATTGTTTTTCTACATCCTCTGCCATTTCATCAATGCGTCGTGACACAGAAGAGTTGCTTAAATGGAGGATATTAATAATTTCACTTGCATTTTTTTCATAACTGACGATATTGTAAAGGACACTGCATGTAGAATTACTATTTTACCAACATTATGGGGTTTTTCTGCTTTTGCTATTATTTTGCTAATTTCATATGATGCCAGTAAACCATAGCACATTTTGCTCACTATGTTATTAAACACTTGAGACACTGTTTTTCTAGTTTGGATATCATCACGAAGTTTTTTAAAGTATTCTACTGGGTGATCTTTCTTTCCTGTGTGCTTCTTTTCTAGATTGATTCTTAGTTTACAAGGTTTCATACTATCATTTGAAAGTACATCCATACATATGAGGCACATTGGTTTCGTTTCATTATGTGGTACTTGAATAAATCCGTAAGACAAATATTCAACGGAATACTGTCGGCACTTCTTTCTATTTGGAGTAGCCATGGGATGTCTGCAAAAGAATATATATATATATATATATATATATATATATATATATATATATATATATATATATATATATATATATATACATATATATATATATATATATACACACACACATATATATATATATATATATATATATATATATATATATATATATATATATATATATATAGAGCTGGTAATACAATTATTGCAGTTCATAATATCTAACTACATATATTGCTATTCATTATTATATATTTTTCGACAATATAACACATATTTAGAAAGAGTGCAAGGTAAGTGTTTGAGGTAAAACTGGTAAATAGAAATGTTATAGTTAAAATAACTTGGATGATTAAAAAAAAACTATAAAAGTCATTCACTATTATCATTAGGGTCATCATTGACATTTTTAACTTCCTCAAAGCTGATACTTATATTCAGATAATTGACAAGATATGAATTGATATTTAAAATTTGTATCAAAAAGGGAAAAATTTGCCATTTTTCTCTTCAGTCTTTTCATACTTTTATACTGGGAAGTGATTTTTTCCTTATTGAAATGCAGAAATAAAAAAAAAAAAGGTAGAATGTCTATACTAGGAACTTCTTAATCTCTCTTACCTTTCCACGATGGAGTTCAACGTTAGAATGAAGTCAACTGCCTGGGTGAATGCATTTTTTAATAAATTTCCCCTATAGTTGATCCACAGGAATAGACATAGGGCACTTGAACACCTGGGCGCGGTGGGAGGTGATTTGAAGGGTCAGTAATCTACCTACCTCCTAGTAATCCTTATCGTCTCAACGCAAAGAATTTGTCCTCACTCTTGACTAAGCCGGTCAATTTTCCATATACTTCATATATATATATATATATATATATATATATATATATATATATATATATATATATATATATATATATATATATATATAGATATGTTTTTTGTGATATCTGTCCTTTTTTACTTAATAATTCTTGTGTGAAATGACCAATGATGGTCACGGCCACCTATAATAATAGATTAGCGGTCCTGGGTCAGTACTCTTTATCGATAGGGGTTCCTCATTAGCACCAAGGTGTTAATTAGGGCAGAGGATTAACTTGAAGCTTGGTCAGATTGTTTTTGGTCGAAAAGGATGACTTTCCCCTAACATTTAAGATTTCAGGGGTCGAATATAGAAGGATTCGACAGATCGAAGTATTTCTGGAATAAATTCCCTAAGGAGATTATGGTCCAACCTATTTAGGAAGGTAACTGCCACTTCTTTCTTGACGTTGTATAATCGTCCAGTCAAAATTGCAGTAGAAATTAAATTTTTGATAGTAAAAATCATCATGAGTTGGTTTTCATCATGGACCACCAAAATATCACTGTGGACCCCCAATTTGTTTTGTTTTGCCTGTGGATCCCCAGAAATATTCCGAGGACCCCTAAGGTCCATGTGGACCCCGGTTGAGAACCCCTGCTCTAGCTTTATTGGGAGGGTGCTCAGGAGCTGAGCAGATGTGGTCAGTCTGTAGGGCATTGTCACAGTCCCTGGTCTCTGCCATTCATGAGTGACCTTTCAACCTACAAAATATTGTTTTTAAGTAGAATTAATAGATTTTAGTAATCAAGAAACGAACATACATACAATATTAGACTGGAGAGAAGAATAAACGTGATCTTAAGTAGATAAGCAATACTTCAGATATGTGTGATTGTAAAAGTGCAAAGAAAATACAAAATGATGAGGAAAAATTTTGATTATAGAGTAGCACACATTAGATAGGGTAAGTTGATGGATGTACTTTTTTAGAAGGGGGGTGACTGAAGGTACATATGGTCATTATTGAGGGGATTCAGAAGGTAGGGTTGTATAGATTGCAGAGGAAAGTGGAAATAAGACTGAACGTAATTAAGAAAGATGAGTTTGGTAAGAAAGGAGTGGGAAGAATATGGGAAGAGAAAATGTATGTACTGTGGGCAAAACATCAGCCTGGGAGTTATTTTTCTTTTTCAAATGGCAAGAAGGTGTTATGAGGGCAGCAGGGGGAATCTTGTGTAAAGTAGGATAAGAAGACAGGATGAAAATAACAACTTCTGGGATGAGGAAATAAAGGATTTAAGGGAGGAAAAGAGGAGAGTATTCAAGATGCTGTTTAATGACAGATAAGAAGAGCAGGTGGAAGGTATGAAATAGATTAACAGGGTAATGAAAAATAAAGTAATATATGAAAAAAATATCAAGTAGCATTAACAGTGCTGACAAGGCGATGAAGAATTATAGGAAAAAAATCAAAAAATAAATGTATAAGGGAATGAAATATGCAAACAAAGAGGTTCTGACGCTCACGAAAGTAATTCTGGATCAAATGAGTGAGTATTTGAGGAATTGATATGTGTAGGGGGGAAAAAGGGGTAGAACTGGATGGTACTAAACTTAAAAGGTTGCGTGTGAGTCTGAGAATGTTTGTGATGGTAGTTGCTGGGGTTAAAAGAAAGGTGGGCAACAGGTTGAAGAGAGGAAAAAACCTTGGAGTTGATGGAAATACATGGAAATTGTCAAAGTATGTAGGTGATATGATTTAGGTCTCCCAAAATTAGTGAGATTGAAAGTTATTCCGTTGTGTAACGTTTAATGTGATAAAAACAGCTATAAGAATTGCAATTGCTTAAGGTTTCTTAGTAGGTTAGGATTTTGATGGAATGTAAGATTAATAATAGGTCAGTCAATATAAGAAAGTGTGTTTTTAAACCTAGCAGACGGTGTATGAAATAAGTGTTTATCAAAATATCTTATAGCGTTTCAAAGTAAAGGGAAAAGGTTGTATACCATGTAAATGAACATGGAAAAATAATGGAAAATATTGAATGCTTCATACATGAACACAGAAAAAGTATGTGAAGGTAAAATAATATATGCCAAGTACACAAACATAGAAAAAACTTTTGAAAGGAAAAGGCTGTATGCCACACATATGAACATAGAAAAATTTGGGGAAAGAAAGGTTGTATGCTACATCTATTAACATTGGAAAAACTCAGGACAGGGAAAGTTGTATGATACATTCAGTTACATAGAAAAAACATGCGAATAGAAAAAGTTGTGAGCCTCATATATAAACATAGAAAAATCTTTTGAAAGGAAAAGGTTGTATGCCACATGAAGGAACCCTGAAAAGCTTGTGAACAGAAAACTATATATACCACATGCTGGAACATA
This sequence comes from Palaemon carinicauda, assembly GCF_036898095.1. Lineage (NCBI taxonomy): Eukaryota > Metazoa > Arthropoda > Malacostraca > Decapoda > Palaemonidae > Palaemon > Palaemon carinicauda. Next base: position 99,687,057 of record NC_090735.1, read on the forward strand.
GAAAAAGCTTGTGAAGAAAAAGGTTGCATGCTACATCTATGAACATAGTAAAATTTCGTGGAGGGAAAAGCTGTATGTTACATCCAGTTATATAGAAAAAGCTTGAGAAATGAAAAAGTTTGAGCCTCATATACAAACAGAGAAAGCCGATGAAAGGAAAAGGTTATATAAACATCCATGAACATAGACAAAGTTTGTGAATGGAAAAAAGATGTATCCCGCATGCATAAACATAGAAAAAGCTTGTGAACAGGAATATTTTGTATGTCACATACATGAACATAGATAAAGCTTGTGAACAGAAATATTTTGTATGTCACATACATGAACATAGAAAAAGCTTGGGAAGAGAAATGTTGTACGCCACATTCAAGAATATAGCAAAAGCTTGTGAATGGAAAAATTGTATGCCACAGCAATGAACATAGAAAATGCTTATGAAGGTAAAATGTTTTCTGCCTCTTACATGAACATAGAAAAAGGTTATGAAAGGAAAAGGTTGTGTGCCACATACATGAACTTAGAAAAAGCTTGAGAACAGAAAAAAGTTGCATGCCACATACATGAACATATAAAAGCTTGTGAAAGGAAAAGGTTATCTGCCTCATGCATGAACATAGAAAAAGCTTGTGAAGGGGAAAGGTTGAATGCCACATACATGAACATAGAAAAATATTGGGAAGGGAAAGGTTATATGACACATCCATGAACATAGAAAAGCTTGTGAATGTAAATAGTTGTATATCACATACATGATCATAGAAAAAGTTTGTGAAGGAAATATTATATGTCACATATATGAATATAGAAAATGCATGTGAAGGGAAAGGTTATATGCCACATATATGAATATTGAAAAAGCTTGTGAAGGGGAAGGTTGTATTATTATTATTATTATTATTATTATTATTATTATTATTATTATTATTATTATTATTATTATTATTATTACTTGCAAAGCTACAGCCCCAGTTGGAAAAGCAGAATGCAATAACTCCAAGGTTACCCAACAGGAAAAATAACCCAGTGAGGAAAAGAAACTAGGAAAAATCAAATATTTTGAGAACAGTAACATTTTTAAAATAAATTTTTACTATGTAAACTATAAAAATTTCAATAAAACAAGAGGAAGAGACATTAGATAGAATAGTGTGCCTCCGTGTACACTCAAGCAAGAGAACTCTGATCCAAGACAGTGGAAGACCATGGTACAGAGGCTATGATTCGGTGTCTGTGTAGGCAAAGAGATAGTAAACTGCAACCAGAGAGAAGGACCCACTGCAGTACTGACTGGCCAGTCCAAGGACCCCATATCTCTCTAGTGTTAGTATTTCAACGGGTGGCTGGTGCCCTGGCCAACCTACTACCTATAAACATATATGAATATAGAAAAAGATTCTGAAGGGAAAGGTTGTATGCCACATACATAAACATAGAAAAAGCTTGTAAAGGAAAAATATTGTATGCCACACAAACCAACATAGAAAAAGATTATGGATGGAAAAGGATGTACACCGCTCTCCTGAACATAGAAAAGTCTTGTGAAGGGATAAGTTGTATGCCACATTCATGAACATAAAAAAGAAAAATTGCGAAGGGAAAAGTTGTATGCCGCATCCATGGATATAGAAAAAAACTTATAAAGGAAAAAGTTGTATGAACAAAGAACAAGCTTGAGTAGGGAAAGATTGTATGCCACATACATGATCATAGAAAATACTTGTGAAGGGAAAACTTGTATGCCACCTCCATGAACATGGTAAAACCTTGTGAGCTAAAAGGTTGCATGCCACATAAATAAACATAAAAAAGATCTTGTGAATGGAAAGGTTGTATGCCACATATATGGTCATAGAAAAGCTGGTGAAAGGAAAACGTTGTATGCCATATTCATGGACATAGAAAAAGCTTTTGAACGGAAAAAGTTTTATGCAAAATTCATGAACATAGATAAAGCTTGTGAAGGGAAAAGTTTTATGCCACATCCATGAACATAGAAAAGCCTTATGATGGAGTTAATATGTGTGACACGTGTTGAAAATATAAGATATCAAGGATTGGTTGATAAGAGATCAAAATGAAATATGTTTCAGAGTATGTTGGCTAGAAATGCACTTCTTTGGTGATAATGTGAATTATAATCAACAATGTCTTGCTTTTTGGCTGTTCAAAATGAAATTTAATGTAGGTGTAAGTTGTTGGATAAGATAGAATTGCGGTCATTTATGGTTGACATGAGTTTGATGTAACCTTGAAAGTTTGTATGGAATGGCTATGAGTCTCTCCAGTTACGATCGCTAATAATTTGTTAAGATTTCTAACAGCTCTATTAGATGCGACCAAATATAAAACACAAGGTAGGAACTTCTGTGTGATCTATTTTTCCCATTGGTATTATCCCATGAGTCATGGTCTAATACGTAAGTCAGTACTCAACTCAATTATCAGAAGTACCTGTTGGACTCTAGTGTGAATTTGAATGCATATGTATTTTCATGAAAATGTATGTTGCTAACCCATTTTTCACTTAAGATAATCCCAGCTTTCGTAAGGCACGGGTTCTTGAATTTACCTAGCTAGCACGTTGAGTAAATTTACTGTTGTGTCAGTTATATTGTTCATCATTAGTAATTTCCTTCTATTACTTTTCTTGCAAAAGAGAAACCCTAATTAATCATTGCTTCATGATCTTTTAAACCTCGCATCAAAATGATCGTAATGATTTAAGATTAGATAGGCTTATAATTTTTCATTTAATTGATAAATCCATTAGCTTATTGGTTTTAAATTAAGGGTTACTTAGTTATGAGATCAAATAATTTCTCTACATGACTTTTGTTTCCTGTGATTATAACTTTCTTATTGTCTTCGGCGAAAAGTAGAATCCGCAAACAAAATATACAAGGAGATTCTTTGGAAAATGTAACAAACCTTTTTCGTAATATTGATTGGGAAATACTCTTGTGCACGCTAGTGAACAAACGCACGGTTGCTTGTATTTGTTCGATATGAAGTGGCTTTTATAGAAGAGAATATATCTTGATGAAAATAGAAGGCTATGGCAACAACATGTAAGACGACTTTTCGAACCCTTCTACACTTTCTGGTTTCCCTCTTTACCTCTCCTAACATCGAATGACAGACTTTTAGCCAGCTACCACACTCCATTCTATCCACTACCACAAAATAATTCATTCCATCTTATCATCTATGCTATAGTATTCTAACCTCCATGGGCCTATTGTTGTTTTTCTCTCATTTTTTTTTTGTAGCAAGTATTTTTCTTATTACATTCAACATACGCATTGGAAAGATCTGCCTCTAAAGCTTCCACACTCTCGCCTTGGCTTTATCAACCAATTCAGCTCTCTTCCAAATTGTGTACAGTGAACCCTCGCTACTTCGCGGTTCGACCATCGCGGATTCACCACTTCACGGATTTTTTCCATAACCCATATATATATATACATATCGCGGATTTTCCGGAAATTTCGAAAATACCGCGATATCTGAAGACCCCAAATACGATATTTCGTTACCTGTAATTCCATTAATACTGTAATTGGTAATATCTGCTCTTACTGATTGTTCATTGCATTACATATGACATATAATTAAGCACAGAAAGAAATAAAACACGAAAAGAGAATGTGATCATACGATAATTCAGTACTGTATACAGTACGTAGTAAAATTAAATTGAACATGAAATAAAAATCAGATGCAGTCATACCATATTAGAATGGTGTAAGGCTGTTGATGGCTACTAGTGTACTACAAATGTAATGGATGTGCTTCTTTTCCATGAATCTTTTGTATGTATACGTACGTAGTACTGCATCCAATAATATTCTTTGTTGCAAAAATCACATTTCGAATAAGCGTACGAGAGAGAGAGAGTGAGATAGAGAGAGCGAGAGAGAGAGAGAGAGAGAGAGAGAGAGAGAGAGAGAGAGAGAGAGACACACATCCTACAACAAAAGCGTAAAATAGCGTACGTAAAGCTATCATTATTATTATTATTATTATTATTATTATTATTATTATTATTATTATTATTATCATTATTTATTATTATTATTATTATTATTATTATTATTATTATTACTGTACAGTATACGCGGGGTATCTTGTACTTTGAATTGGTAACCTACGCATCATATAAGATGGGTTGTGATTGGTTCAAGCGCTGATAGATGACGAATCAGAACTCAAGTTTTGTTATCTAGCCTGTGATTGGTGTTTTGCCCGCATCTCCAACTTCCAGCCTCTGTTTGCGGCCACTTTCTCTTACGCCGTATCGCTGAGTAGACGTTGTTAAGTTTGTGAAGGCTGGTAGTGAGCCTAAACGCCACTGAAGGATGATGACGATTGCTGAGAAGGTGACGCTTCTCGATATGTTTATAGACGGTAGAAGTTTTGCGTCCGCAGCCCGCCATTTTGGAATCAATGAATCCACCGTTCGCTATATCAAGAAGGTCGAGGCGAACATTAGAAAGGCGGCTGCAATCACCTTTAGCAGATCAGCGAAGCGAGTCGTTACCACGCGTAATAAAACGATCGTACGCATGGAAGGTGCTTTAGCTGTGTGGATTGCCGACTGCCGGAAGAAGAACATAGCCTTGGACACGAACACCATCCGAACAAAGGCTTTGAGCTTGTATGAGAATTTTGCGGCAAAGGAACCTCAAGACGACGATGGCAACCATGCTGAAGAAGATGATGATGCAGATGAACCTCAACCAGGGACATCCACTGATTCCCAGCCTCAGAAACAACGTTTTTCCGCCAGCAAAGGATGGTTCGCGAAGTTTCAGAAACGCTTCGCTCTGAAAAGCATTTCCCTGCATGGCGAGGCTGCTTCGGCTGACACTGCCGCTGCTAAAACTTACGTGAACCAGACGTTCAAGAATATTATCGCCGAAGGTGGATACAAGCCGGAACAAGTCTTTAATATGGATGAGACCGGCTTGTTTTGGAAGAGAATGCCGTCGCGAACTTTCCTGTTCAAAGAGGAAGCCAAAGCCTCTGGCTTTAAAGCATTCAAGGATCGCGTTACCCTCGTGATATGTGGCAATGCTGCTGGATTTTTGCTAAAGCCGGGGCTTATTTATAAGTCGAAAAATCCTTGCGCTTTGAAAAATAAAAACAAGAATCTCCTTCCCGTGTACTGGATGCATAATCCAAAAGCATGGATTACGAAGATGCTGACCTCCAACTGGTTCCACCAGTGTTTCATCCCGCAAGTCAGCAAATATCTCGTAGAGAAGGGCTTGCCATTCAAGATCCTTCTCCTTATGGATAACGCTGGTGGACACGCAACTGATCTGTCGCATGAGGGCATTCAGGTTGAGTTCCTGCCACCCAACACCACGTCATTAATTCAACCGATGGACCAGGGGGTTATCAGGGCGTTCAAGGCCCTCTACACGAAGAATACCTTGGTGGACCTCGTTGCGTGTGTGGATGCTGCCCAAGATGATGAGGATGAAGATTTTAACTTGAAGGCGTACTGGCGGCAGTACACCATAGCCACGTGCCTGAAGAATATTCAGAAGGGACTGCAAGAAATGAAACCTGCAACCGTGAATGCGAGCTGGAAGAAGTTGTGGCCCCAGATTGTTTACGACGACGAGGGATTTACTCCGTCTGAAATCCAACACTCTGCAATACGCAAATCTGTGCAGTTGGCTGCCATAACTGGAGGTGACGGGTTTGGGGACATGACGACTGAAGACGTCGACGAGTTGTTGGACTGCCATTCCCAGCCGCTAACTGACGCAGACCTAGAAAACCTGACGAAATCAGCAAGTGAAGAAGAGAGTGAAACACAGGAAGAGACCCAAGATAATGTCGAAGAAACGGGCTTAACATTAGAACGGCTTGCCAAGGCCTGCTACCATGCGAAGGAGTTGAAAGAAATGTTGCAAGAGTGGGACGAGGATATGGGTCGGTCTATGCAATTCTCCAGCAAGGTCGATGACATCATGACTCCCTACAGGATGCTCTTAGAGCGAAAAAGAAGCAGCGGCAGCAACTTCCGATCACAATGTTCTTCCAGCCTCGCAAAAAAGAGCCAGTTCCTCCTGCTAGTACGCCTTCGGAAGAAATTGAAGAAGTTGAAGAGGTGTCCCAGGAAAAGACACCTCCGTCTGAAGAGACTATTATTGGCTGCACAGTAGAAGACATCATCAGCTTCATCATCATCATTTCTACTGTGCAGCAAATTCATCGCCATCATCATTCAAGTTTTTCTTGAACTTCTTTCGTGGTGAGTACAGTAACAATCTTTATTTTTTACTTTAATATTCTAACATTTTAATATTTGTGCCTGTTTTATAGTTTAGTACTGTATGCATTAAGTTAAAGGGAAGGTTTTAAAAGTCTGAAGAGTATACATGTTGTAACCTATCATATTTTTTTTGTTTAAAATTTACATTTACGTACGTAAAACAATCTCTCTCTCTCTCTCTCTCTCTCTCTCTCTCTCTCTCTCTCTCTCTCTCTCTCTCTCTCTCTCTCGTAAATTGTTTTCCTGCTTTGCTACGTACAGTATGTACTGCATGATTTTATATAGATACGGTAAATAATATTTGTAATAACATATTTTGTAAATGCTTTTACTGTAAATATCATTATTTATCACTTTCATCAGGCGCGTTAAATGCCTTCTTTGTTCTGAGCGTGGTTGTTTACTGAGCGTACTTTATGACGCCGTCGTTTCAGGCGGCGTCATAAAGAAAAACATTTCATTTGGAAGTCCTAAGAAAAATTAAGTAAAACATTGGTAATAACAAAATCAACATACTCGTATAATCAATATAATCGATGCAAAAACCAACCTATACATATGTGTACACTAAATGAGTTTGTTTCTTCATTATGATCAGAGATAAACGTAAACAAAACATTGGTTGCCATTTTTTATCGTGCTTTTTAGCGTGTTTAGGAAACGCATGATATAAAATTGCCTTTAATATTTGTGCCTGTTTTAGTTTGGGGTACTGTAGTACATGCATTAAGTGTTCTGTACATTAAAGGGTAGTTTGTTAACAGTACTACGTACAAGGGAAGGTTTTAAAAGTCTGAATATACATGTTGAATAAATAGGTAAATATGGTGTCACTACTTCACGGATTTTCACCTATCGCGGCCGGGTCTGGAACCTATCTACCGCGATAAACGAGGGTTCACTGTACACACTGCACATACCCTTCTGTCATAGTTGCTTCACCTATTTAGCTACTCACCTCTTTTTTCATTTACAACGTCAATGGTCTCCTTTTCTGAAAAATGACTTTTATAATATCATCATTCATATTATCATGAGGTTTTTTCTGGTTTTTATTGCCTGGCGTGGTAAAAACAAATGTTATTCTACTTACTGTTATTTATTCTCTATCGCCAGTAATTACCATAGCATCTGCAAACATGATACATTCTACACCTAGCCTATTTCATGACTAATTTTCCAACTCCACAACGTTGCTTGTTCATCAAAATTAATGTCTTTACTAGGATTTCTTCCGAAGGTCTCACCACTAGTTCAGACACACATCACTATCAACTCTATCATAAGAGTATGTGTAGCTCCATTTCTGGAATGCAAATCTTTATCTCATCTTAGGAGTGAATTCATACTTCTTAAAAAAGAATTTTGGAGATGACTGGTTTGGTAGCCTAGTAGAAACGTTCCTGCCTAACGATCTGCTATACTGGGATTCGAGACCCGCTCAAGCTGGATGATTTCTTGTAGTGACTCAAACATCAACATCTTTCTGAGCTACAAATGAGGGGGTTTTGGGAAGCCTATAGGTCTACATACTGAGCTATCAACAGCAATTGTATGGCCTTGCCTGGTCCTAGCTTAGGCACTGTTCGTGTGTATATAACGGATTTTGAGCGAAGCGAAAAATCTATTTTTGGGTAAGATGGCCATGTCGTCCTGATGGAAGTTCCTCTAAGGTAGCTTCCTAGGGTATATTACAACTACGGCGATATTCCCAGAGAATTTACCTTAAGGTACCCAGAATTCTAACTCCTGGAGCGAATATCCCTAAAAAAGACCTCAGGGATATCGTAAATATCAGCGGACGTATTCTTGACACGCCACATGGCAATCTGTACCCCGAACAGAGTTAACACTTCGTAGGGGTCAAATGGCAAGAAAACGAAAACGATAAGAAAGGGGGGAGCCGTTCGTAAGGCATCTCTCCTCCCCGTTTCGTAAGCGTGCCCTGCGCCGCTCGCGGCGCCATCTGTATTCCTTGTAGCGATACACGAGGTGCTACAGATACTGTATGTAGGGAGGGGTCCTACAGCCCTTTTCCTTTTTTTTTTTTTTTTTTTTAAAGGAAAAGGGACAGGGCTGGTCCATCAGGACGACATGGCCATCTTACCCAAAAATAGATTTTTCGCTTCGCTCAAAATCCGTTTTTTGGGCTCAAGCCATGTCGTCCTGATGGAAGTGTACCAGAGCATTACTGTATCTGTGGATTCTCAATACGTGCCGCACTCCTCAGAAATATTTCTTAGTCAGCTCGACTGAAAGACCTAAGATGTTACCGTTATACATCCTTTCACTAACCATAAACCATGATAGCGCTTCCTGCCCCCTACAGGGAGGAGTCCTACTAGACTCTAGAAAGGAACGAAGAGTACATATACCTATGTATGAATCACTCGCAAGCCCATACAATATAGTGGTCTCACTCTATATGAAGTAAAGCATAGTCTGTAAGGAACTACAGCATCCAAAGGAAATATCGGCCAGTCCCCTGGTCGAAATTGAATTGGACAAAAAGGTTATATCTGTGTAGGAATAAACTTGCTGCCGCTACCGTCCTCTGAGAAGGATGGAGCCCTTTATACTAAGGAAAGTATAAACCAATGCAACAAGGCTTGCATCAAGGAACAGGCTATTATAGATATCCCCGATTAATATACATAGGCTGAATGCTCAATAACTGAAAAGAAATCAACATAGGTGAAGGAGACGCAAGGTTCCCGAGAACAAGTTTATTGATCAACAATAAATAGACATGGTTACCACAATTATATACATATGATAGGTGGATGACCAACAATTTGCACAAGTACTGTAGTAAACGGATATATGGTTATCTGAAAGAAAACAATCGAGTCACTTTTCACGTACCAAGGTATCAAAGTTAAAAGTCCATGTTACTAGCCACTGACATTAGCGTCACAAACGCTCGGCACACATGTCTGTACTTATGCTACAATCACCATAACGCCGGAACAGTCACTGTGGGCTCCCGGAGCCCTCACTCCTAGTTATAGCACCGCATATAACTATACACTCACCCTGGAATTAAAAGTCCCAATTAAATCCACTGTTCCTCGCATAGTTAAACAGCAGGGTTAACGACGCAACCAACTGCTACCACAGACCTCTTTAGCTGCTCCACTTGCTTAGCATAGTGGCGAAAGAATACCCTGGAAGACTTCCAGCCAGTATATGAACTAAGGTGTTCAAAATCCATAAAGTTAAAGAAGTTTAAGGATGAAGCAACTTTCCTCGGATCATGACCTGCGGGTGAACTGTCAGGATCCGCTCTGCGAATAAAGTATGTAATTTTCGCCCTGAGTTGATTCAAAGATAAATTCGAGCCCGATGTTTCTCCTCTGAATAGTTGACCCCCATGGAAGTCTGAAGTTCTACGAAGATAGACCTTTAGGCATTCTACAGGACATAGAGATGCATCTTCTTTCAGAGGGCAGATTCTCCAGGGACCCCACCTGTTGGTGGGCAACTCGTTCTTAGCGAGAAACGTAGGGTCCGGAAACAGGTTCAGTTCTCCCCCATCCAGGAACTGAACGCGGCCCTCATCTCTCGAGAGGGCTACAATCTCACTAACTCTGGCCCCAGACGCTAGAGCAAAAAGGAAGATAACCTTTTGAGTCAAATCCTTCAGTGCACACTCCTCATTATCCAGTAATGAGGCAAAATGAAGGACTTTGTCTAAAGACCATGAAATAGGCTTTGGAGGAGCTGAAGGTCTAAGTCTGGCGCAGGCCTTCGGGATCTTGTTAAAGATCTCATTAGCGAGGTCTACTAGGAAGGCATACAGAATGGGCCTTGTCAGAGCAGACTTACACGTAGAAATCGTGTTAGCTGCCAGCCCCTGTCCGTGGAGGTGGATGAAGAAGGACAGGCAGAAATCCATCGAGATCTCATGCGGATTCTTGTCTTTGACAAAGGCCACCCATTTTTTCCATGCTGACTCGTACTGCCTTCTAGTAGACTTGCACTTATATTCCTCCAGGAAGTCGATGCTGTCTTTCGAGATCCCGAGCCGCTTCTTCACCGCTAGGGAGAGAAAATCATGAGCTGCAGGGTCCGGGTTTTCTGTAATGAAGTGTAGACAGTCGACTTCTGGACTCGCTGGGACAGAACTGGGTCCGGGAGTGGCAGAAACTTCAGTCGTAGTTCCAGAGCCAGAGGGAACCACACACTGTTCGGCCACTTGTGGGCCACTATCGCTGCTACTCCCTTGAAGGACCTCAGTTTGTTGAGGACCCTCAACATCAGATTGTGAGGGGGAAACAGGTAGATCTTGGACCATTTGTTCCAATCGAGGGACATCGCATCTACTGCTTCCGCCAAGGGGTCCTCGTACGGGGACACATATCGCGGCAACTTCTTGTTGTCCTTCGTCGCGAAGAGGTCTATCTGCAGTTCTGGGACTTGACTCGAGATGAAGGAGAATGATCCTGCGTCTAGGGACCATTCCGACTCTATCGGTGTAACCCTGGATAGAGCGTCTGCTGTCACATTGCGGACTCCTTGAAGGTGAACTGCTGACAGGTGCCACTTCTTCTTCTCCGCCAGTCGGAATATGGCCAACATCACCTGGTTGAGAGGTGGGGATCTCGATCCCCGCCGATTCAGACATTTCACAACCACCTCGCTGTCCAGTACCAACCTTATGTGGATCGAGTGACGCGGGGAGACTTTCCTCAGGGTAAGAAGTACTGCCATAGCTTCTAGAAAGTTTATGTGAAAGGTCCCGAATAGCTTGGACCAGGTCCCTTGAACCTTTTTTCGATGAGAGTGACCTCCCCACCCTACCTTTGAAGCGTCTGTGTGAATCGTCACTGACGGGGGAGGTGGCTGAAGAGGTACCGACCTCTTTAGACGACTGGCCTGAGACCACGGTCTGAGAAGAGAACGTAGCCGAAGCGGAACCGGTCTCCTCAAGTCCCTTCGCGCGTTTGATGCAAAGGTTCTCCAAACCCCGGCTGCATCCTTTAGCTGTGCTCTTAGCACCGGGTCTGTTACCGACGCAAACTGAAGAGAGCCCAGAACCCTCTCTTGTTCGCGTCTTGATATCCTCTCGGAAACTAGAAGTCTCTTGACAGACCCCGCTATCTCCTTCCTTTTCGACATCGGGATGGAAAAAAGGTGTGACACTAGGTCCCAGTGAATTCCCAACCACTGGAACCTCTGAGCTGGAGAAAGACGAGACTTCTTTCTGTTGATCTTGAACCCTAGATATTCTAGGAACTGAATCACCTGTAGGGAAGCTTGCAAGCATTTCACTCTGGATGCTGCCCACACCAGCCAATCGTCCAGGTAGGCTACCACCTGGAACCCTTTTAGGCGTAACTGTTTGAGCGCTGTGCTCGCAAGCTTCGTGAAGATCCTTGGGGCTATGTTTAGCCCGAAAGGCATCGCTCTGAAAGCGTAAAGTTTTTGTTGTAGCTTGAATCCTAGGTAGGGGGAGAGACGGCGACTGATTGGAACGTGCCAATAGGCGTCTGACAAGTCGATGGAGACGGTAAATGCCCTCTTGGGCAGTAAGGCCCTTATGTGTTGCAATGTTAACATCTTGAACTTGTGGTTCACTATGAACTTGTTGAGTGGCGACAAGTCCAGAATGACTCTGAGTTTCCCCGAGTCTTTCTTGGGAACACAAAACAGCCTCCCTTGGAACCTGATGGACTTTACCCTCCGGATCACCTTTTTCTCCAACAGTTCTTGAATGTACTCCTCCAAAACGGGGGTGGAGTGTTGGAAAAATTGAGGGCACGGGGGCAGAGTGCTGTACCAACTCCAACCTAGTCCATTTTTGAGCAGGCTGTGGGCCCAGGGATCGAAGGTCCAACGATCCCGAAAATACTGTAATCTCCCTCCTACCGGCGACACTTCACTTTGACTGCTGCCCTGCAGTCTTGCCTCCTTGGCCGCGACCACCTCTGAATCCTCTTCCCCTAGAGGGGCGTCTAGACGAGCCTCTGGCTGCACCTCTGGGCTTTGCTCGAAACGTGGTCGATTGCCCTTCGAACACTGGATTGAATGCTGGGGATGATGATGACACGGCCTGGGGCACCCATTGGAAGGTGGTCGGGGTCTGGGCTACCATCTGTGGCACCGGAGGCAAAGCTGGTTGTTGCTGCTGTTGACGTTGCGGTCTGAAAGGCTTGGCTGGGCGGGAAGAAAACCTAGATTTCTTCGCCTTTCCCTTCGGTTGGGGACCTTCATCAGGGGAAGACTTCCTCTTGAGGGACAGGCCCCACTCAAGGAGAAGATTCCGATTCTCAGTGGCTGCCTTGTCCACCACCTCCTTAACCACCTCACTGGGGAAGAGATCTTTACCCCAGATGTTGGATAAGATAAGTTTCTTTGGTTCGTGCCTCACTGTGGCCGAGGCGAACACAAACTCCCTGCAGGCCCTCCTCACCTTGACAAAGCTATAGAGGTCCTTTGTCACCGTGGCCAGATGGATCTTGGCCACTACCATGAACATTTCATGCACCTTAGGGTCGCTTGCCATTGTCTCCATGGTTGTCTGGAGAGACATCGAGGCTGCCAGACGCTCCTTTGTCTCAAGTTCCCTCCGCAGAAGGAATTCAGACAACTTAGGAAGGTTTTCGCCGAACTGACGACCTGCGATATCGGCGTCCAACTTCCCAACCGAGAATGTGAGATGGACTTCCTTCCAGTCCTTGTTGTCCATCGGCAAGGCCAAAGACAAGGGCTTACATTCCTCCAGGGAGGGGCATGGTTTGCCAGCCTCTACTGCCTTCAGAACAGCCGCGAACCCTTTCTGCAGAAAGGGGAAGGCCCTAGCCGGAGAGGATACGAAGGAAGGGTGCTTCTTACTCAAAGCAGCAACTTTCGAGTTTGAGAAGCCCCTCTCCTTCAATCCAGACGCTAGTGAAGCTTGAGCCTTGGCGTGATCCAAGACGATCACCTCCTTCGGTTCCGTCTCCTCCTTCGAGGCCGGCTCCTTCTTCAGACGGACGTAACAGTCCGGATAGGCCCCTCTGCTGGGCCAGAATTCCACCTCCTCAAGGGGAACTGAACCCAGCTTCTCCGACATGACGATCTTCCCGACCGTCATCGGCATGTGCTCGGCATACCTCCACGGGTTGGCATCCGAGCACACAGGAAGGTCTTTCACGTTGAGCTTCTTTGGAGGCCCACGTGACGCTGCAATCTTCTGCATCTGGAGCTCCATTGCAGCAGCCTTCTGACTATTCTCCTTCTGCATCTGCTGTATCATAACAACAATGGAAGAGAGAGCTTGTCCCAGCTCTGTTGGAAGAGCGGACGAAGTAGAGGGAATAGGTTCAGGGGCCTGAACCGGAGCGTCTGATGGCACGGCATCCTCTTCCTCCACGACGTTCGGGTCTTGATCCTCGTCCTCGCCCCCTGCGAGGAGCTCCTCTTCAGCACGTTCGGACACGTCCGACATCTTGTCGTCCAGCTGAATGTCCTGCATGGCATCCGCGACATCAGCATCCACGGGGATCTGGACGAGAGGGATCTCCGGCCGAGGCTGGGGAACAACAGCGTCAGCAGAAGCCTTGGGAAAGAGGTATGCCCTCATCTTCTCACTAGGAAGATAAGGTCCAGAGGTGTTCTTTTGGAAACCCCTTACTGTTACGGGCCACTGGTTCGAGTCCGGCCTTGCTTAAGGGACTCAAGGGCCATAACAAAACAAATAATAATGGTAGGTCGCCAGTCAGCAATGATACAAGGAATACTGACAAATATATGTATTTACAATAATATTTAAATAAAAATTAATAAAAGAAAAGGGGAGCACAACAGCTAATTATTTATATTGTAATTTATGCCACGAGGAGCTTCAGATGGAGTTTGGGGGGGACCGTGGATGAAACTCCAGCACAGCAATCACGTTCCCTGGAAGGGGGAAATAAATTGAATTATTAACAGCACACTTACTTCTACCGGCTTGGAACACGATGAAGTCGTGTGGTTAAGACTTTTAAGCAAATTAAATGACAATGCCAAGCTTAGGGATTTAAACGTTACACATGGGAATCAACACTGTCACAGGGTGAATGTATTAAAACTAGGACTAAACGGCACACGTGGTCTGGGTATAAGGGATAGGATACAAGGTTCAGTGGGTAGGATTTCTTTAGAGGATAAGGAAAAATGGGATGTGATAAGGAAGGGATGGGAGGTTGGGTAAGGATATTGAGAATCTCAAAATCAGACACCTTACCTTAGAAAAAGGACTCTAGTTCCTTCCCTTGTGGAAGGAAATGTAGACAGAGGTCCTGCCTCCCTGATGTCTTGAGGGTGAAGAACGATGGAGTTTCCCTCAAGGAGGTTGAGTGAAGAAGAGGAGATGTTATCCTCATGGAAGTTGAGATAAGAAGAAGGATCTCCAGTTTTCCCTGGGTAGATCAACCCCACTTGACCCCCAATTGGGGGGGGGGGGTAGGGGGGATTGGCCTGACCGCTGTCCTATTGGTCAGGCTTGATCTCGTGTCCCTACATCCTTCACAGCTCGCTTCCCTCGTCCTGGGACCTCGATGTTCTCACGTGACTTGTAGAAGGTAGCTGAAATTGAGATCTCAGGGGGAGTAGACTGGTATAGGATGGTGGGAGGGGGGTGAGACTCTGGGTAGGGTCCCAAAACTCGTGGCATTTCGACCCATGCTGGCGGGGTCTTTTGTTATTGGAAAAAAAGGTGGCGTAATGACCGCCATTATAACAGCCCCCCATTTTAGCAGAGATTTTGTCCTAAAACAGGACAAGAACTCTGCAAGCAAGGTCTGAAGCCACTAGCCTTAATGATTCCTCCCTCAGTGAGTCTCACCACGATAATGGATAAATATCTAAGCTGCAACTAGGGTCATCATTTTACGGTATTTTGACTGTAAATTAACTTTAAGTGCCACATAGAAATAAGTATGCTGGCTGTGAGGCAGCAACTGAAAAAATTAAAAAATGCAAAATTGAAAATTAAAATGTAAAAGATGGTTAAAGTTAAGTGACCTAGTGCAGTGGTAGGCATAAAATTAAAGAAAATTTGCATATATGCAAGAAAAAGGATAAAATAAATACATGAAAATGAATTAAATACAAATAATGATGCCAAGATGGCTCCTCAAGTTTATCTACCTGGGGAGACACCAAGGCCAATAAATATTTTTTCATACAAACTAAATTTACCTACTGACTATGGCTACGCTATGGACATGGCACTGTGCATTGGGCACTAATGCCGGGAGAACACATCTCTCTCATACGAGTTCTTTAGGCGCTTGACCTTCCAGTTGTAGTTCTGGAGGTCTATGCCGCACCTCATGAGCCCTTTATTCCCATTACGTAGCTCAGTCAAGTAGTTTAGAGGATTACGGTCCTTTAGGAATGACAGCGGGAACTTTTGGTTTGCACAATAGGATCCAAGATGCTCAAGAGATGAGCCCATGCCTTAGAGCTCATTCTCTTGAGTTTGGAGTTTATCCCATGTCTGGAAGAAATCCAAGTAAATCCCACAGTTGGGAATCTTTGCTTGCACCTGGTGAAGCCAAAAATGAATTATGAGAATGGTCAGAGGTCGTGACTCCTCTGCCATGAAGTGGGAACCTTCGTCCTTCTGAAATGTGGCTAGGAAGCCATACCAATAAAAGAATTGTGTCAGTTCTGTGACACTAATGGATGGGATGAGTTGGAGCGAGGCCCTCAGCATTAATTGCTTATAGTTACCGGAGACTGGGCAAGGATGGCAGGAGGTTGCGGAAGCTTTAACACCCTTCTGCAAGCCCGGCCGGAAAAAATGGGGCTGCAGCAGTTGGGTTGTGCGCTTCACCCCAGAGTGCTCTCCCAGTCCCTCATGGGCCATTCGTAGCACCGGCAAGCGGGAATTATGGGGGACAACTACATGCTGACGCAGGGCCTCAGCAGGATCGTGAGAACCTCGGGTGATTCTGAGGAGCAGCCCATCCTTCTGCAGGAAGTTCTCCTTTGAGAGAGTAATTCTTTCTGCTTTGTCTGAATCAGCAACTTCCCCGTAGTTTTCCAGCGTCTTGTCCGACAGCTGAAATCGGATGGGCTCTGTTTGGCTCCTGGGGGTCTCTGGAATGATGGGTGCTGCCCCTCGGTCCTCCTCTGAGACCTCTGGCCTGTTGGGAAGCATCATTGCTTTAGCTGGGGAGCTCTCTCGGGTACAAAGCTTAGACTCATTTCTGGAAGGGGGAGACGCCTGGCCCTCCTCTGAGACCTCTGGCATGGTGCTGGAAATAGCTCTATCCCCTGTGGTGGGATGCAGCACACCTTCACCAGAATTAACTTCTGGCGTATGAGGCTCAGACTCACTGCTGGAGGAGGAAAACTCTTGGGCCTCCTCACTTAGCCAAGGTATTTCCCCAAGGTTAATGGTACCTACCCAGTTGTCTTTCCCTGCAGGTCGCGCCCTCAATGCTTTAGGCTCCGGCTTGGCAGCCTTCTTGCATCTGAGGGGCACTCGCGCCACCGTCATGGGCTCTTGACCCATGCGCAAATCGTAGCCCTCATGTCCGATGTCGCTCATTTCCCCTAGTCCGCACTTCCTATGGAGCTGGGGCGTGGTTATCTGGAACTCCACTGTAGGGAGTTTTTTGGTAACTCCGTCTATGAACTGGACCTTCCTGAGATTGTCCTGCTTTACTTTGGCGACATTGCGTTGAGGTGGCAAGTGGTTGAGTTGTGCCAATCGGGCGTCCATCTCCTGCATTCTAAATTCATGCGCTCTCTCTCTTTCATACCGCATCCTTTCTTGCTCTGTTCTTCTCCGGGCTTTGTCTTCATTCATGAGCTCTCGCACATACCTTCGCAATGCTTCTCCCTCATAACCTTGTCTTTCTGCCAAGTCCACAAATGCACTGATCTCAGCAGCAGTCATTTTGCTAACTTCTTGTGGAGACAGCGACAAGAACAAACTCAACAGCACAACGTACGATGTTGACCATGCAAGAAATTACACGGAGGGGAAAGATGTTCTAGCTTTACGCAAGAGTCTCATGGAAGAAAGGATGAAGATGGAGCTGGGGAAAATGCACAATGGCTGTAAAAATGCGTCTCAAGAAAGAACTATCACCGAGTAGCAAGCCTTGCAAGTAATTGAACAAGAGCCTAACTTGAAAACCAGGGCCACGACAGTGGGTGAGCTTAGGCTGTTCGGTTGTAATGCATCCAAAAAAAGTAATGATATATATGACAACTGTACTACACAATAAAAATGGAATCACCACTATACAGTAGGTGACCCTCTGGGCTAGTCAGGGAAAAATGAGGTCACAACTATGGGTGACACTATGCTGGACGAAATAAAATGGAATCACAACTATGGGTGAACCTTTATACTAGTCTTTTAAAAAAAATGGAATCACAACAATGGGTGAATCTTTATGCTAGTCATAAAAAATGGAATCACAATAATGGGTGAATCTCTATGCAAGTCATAAAAAATGGAATCACAATAAGGGGTGAATCTCTAGCCTATGCTAGTCTTATAAAAAAAATGGAATCACAACAATGGGTGAATCTCTATGCTAGTCTTTTGAAAAAATGAAATCACAACAATAGGTGAATCTCTATGCTAGTCTTTTGAAAAAATTAAATCACAACAATGGGTGAATCTCTATGCTAGTCTTTTGAAAAAATTAAATCACAACAATGGGTGAATCTCTATGCTAGTCTTTTGAAAAAATTAAATCACAACAATGGGTGAATCTCTATGCTAGTCTTTTGAAAAAATGAAATCACAACAATGGGTGAATCTCTATGCTAGTCTTAAAAAAAATGGAATCACAACAATGAATGACCCTCTGTGCTAGTCTTAAGGGGAAAAAAATGGAATCTCCACGATGTGTGACCCTCCTGTGCCAGCCATAAGGAAAAAAAATGGAATCTCTACGATGTGTGACCCTCCTATGCTAGTCTTAAGGAAAAAAAAATGGAATCTCCACGATGTGTGACCCTCCTATGCTAGTCTTAAGGAAAAAAAATGGAATCTCCACGATGTGTGACCCTCCTATGCTAGACTTAAGGAAAAAAATGGAATCTCCACGATGTGTGACCCTCCTATGCTAGTCTTAAGGAAAAAATTGGAATCTCCACGATGTGTGACCCTCCTATGCTAGTCTTAAGGAAAAAATTGGAATCTCCACGATGTGTGACCCTCCTATGCTAGTCTTAAGGAAAAAATTGGAATCTCCACGATGTGTGACCCTCCTATGCTAGTCTTAAGGAAATAATTGGAATCTCCACGATGTGTGACCCTCCTATGCTAGTCTTAAGGAAAAAATTGGAATCTCCACGATGTGTGACCCTCCTATGCTAGTCTTAAGGAAAAAAAATGGATTTTTAAAAATGTGTGGGTGCGTTCTTGCAACACCACCACTTGCAACTCTGTGACTTTAAAGCAAGTTTGTATTTATACTTAAAGTATAACAAATTAAAATAAAACAGACAATGTCACTGAGATTGCTTAATGCTTCGTTAAAACATCAGCCCCTTTACATACTTTCCCTTTAGAAGAAAAATGAATTTAATAAATTACACTCCCAAATATTTTATCTTAATGATCCTATACCCTGACTGAAAAAATTTAAATTAAATGTGACATCATAAGTCCTTTATCTTTAGGTTAGCCATATTACACAGTCTAACGAAAATTATCCCCTTCAAAAAAAATGTACATAAAAATAATATCCCGCGAGAAAGTAATAAAAAGAAATTACATACCCTTACTTGTCAACAGGAAAAATGAAAAAAATGAATGCCACGTGTGCTTACGGTTACCCACACAGGAAATTAACACGTGTTTTAGTCTACCACGGTTTCTTCCTAAAATTTCGTAAATTTCAATAAACTTAGTTTTAACACGAAATTAAACAATCACTCACTGCACAATATATATGAATGAAAAATTTATCCCTATCAATAATGTACATGAAAATAATATCCCACGAAAGTAATAAAATGAAACTAAGAACCCTTACTATGAAAATGAAAAGAAAATTGAAATAAGGAACACCACGTGGTCTTACCGTTACTCTACAGAATGATGCCTCACTGCCGTAAAACGTTTACGTGAATCGTAAGCCAAAGGTTCCGATATGAGACTAGTCTGTATCCTAGCACTAAAGATAAATGATAATATATTCCGTGCACAATATTAAACGATTGATGTGCGTGGATACAACGAAATTAGACTAAAATCTCGGGTCTGCATAGAATTGGTGAACAATTAACAAAGATAATAATAACAGACAATATACCTTGGCTTCGTTCGGAAACATGGCGGCGGGCTGAGTTATACCAGGTTGGCCATGTTTTGAAATGAACACGTGCTCAGTCTGCCACGCTTTTGGTCCTAAAATATCGTAAGTTTCACTTCACTTATTTTCTTTTTTAAACACAAAATAACACAACAAGACATTCACCTAATGCACAATGTTTTAATAAATGGAAAATTTTAACCACTGTGACAATAAACACTCAGAAAAAGGACACAAATTCTTCTCACGCGGTTGGCTATCCTGCTACACAATAGGACTAGACTTCTCCCACGTGGGTTTAAAAACAAAAAGGTTCGCGGCGCGAACACACACACTAATAAACACAAAACTTTAACAATGAAAATAGAATGCTTTTGCTGTGTTCTTCCACGGTTCCAACTCCAGTGATTATATAATTTACTTGAAATGAAATTGAGGTTCGTCAAGTCGCTAAAGACAGAAAAAGGGGGGAATTTGACTTTAATAAAATTAATTTGAAATTACTGTCTTAACGAATCCTGGCATTTGGTCGCCAATATGTTACGGGCCACTGGTTCGAGTCCGGCCTTGCTTAAGGGACTCAAGGGCCATAACAAAACAAATAATAATGGTAGGTCGCCAGTCAGCAATGATACAAGGAATACTGACAAATATATGTATTTACAATAATATTTAAATAAAAATTAATAAAAGAAAAGGGGAGCACAACAGCTAATTATTTATATTGTAATTTATGCCACGAGGAGCTTCAGATGGAGTTTGGGGGGGACCGTGGATGAAACTCCAGCACAGCAATCACGTTCCCTGGAAGGGGGAAATAAATTGAATTATTAACAGCACACTTACTTCTACCGGCTTGGAACACGATGAAGTCGTGTGGTTAAGACTTTTAAGCAAATTAAATGACAAAGCCAAGCTTAGGGATTTAAACGTTACACATGGGAATCAACACTGTCACAGGGTGAATGTATTAAAACTAGGACTAAACGGCACACGTGGTCTGGGTATAAGGGATAGGATACAAGGTTCAGTGGGTAGGATTTCTTTAGAGGATAAGGAAAAATGGGATGTGATAAGGAAGGGATGGGAGGTTGGGTAAGGATATTGAGAATCTCAAAATCAGACACCTTACCTTAGAAAAAGGACTCTAGTCCTTCCCTTGTGGAAGGAAATGTAGACAGAGGTCCTGCCTCCCTGATGTCTTGAGGGTGAAGAACGATGGAGTTTCCCTCAAGGAGGTTGAGTGAAGAAGAGGAGATGTTATCCTCATGGAAGTTGAGATAAGAAGAAGGATCTCCAGTTTTCCCTGGGTAGATCAACCCCACTTGACCCCCAATTGGGGGGGGGGGGTAGGGGGGATTGGCCTGACCACTGTCCTATTGGTCAGGCTTGATCTCGTGTCCCTACATCCTTCACAGCTCGCTTCCCTCGTCCTGGGACCTCGATGTTCTCACGTGACTTGTAGAAGGTAGCTGAAATTGAGATCTCAGGGGGAGTAGACTGGTATAGGATGGTGGGAGGGGGGTGAGACTCTGGGTAGGGTCCCAAAACTCGTGGCATTTCGACCCATGCTGGCAGGGTCTTTTGTTATTGGAAAAAAAGGTGGCGTAATGACCGCCATTATAACATTACCCAAACACGGAGCTTCTCCCTCGCTGCGTCCCTTGACTCCGCCGACCTAGGGGATTCAAAAGCCTCAGCTAGCAGGTTAGTACATACCGAACATACCTGCGGATCCCAGTAACGGAGATCATCCTTGGAGGCTGCACAAGCCGCGTGCCTCCTACACGAATCATGCCCGCAAAAGTTCTTACTGCGGACGTTGCAGAAGACGCTACCACACTTCGGATGCTCCTCCTGTAAAAGAAGAAAATTTCTATGAATATCAAGTGAATTTCAATTCACATGTATATACAAGCATGTACAAAGTTTAAAGGAAAGACACATACTTGTGAATCCCACACAATCACCTGTGGAAGCCTACCAGCAATTAAAATCAAATGGTTAGTCTCTGCTAGAATAACCAAAGAGAATATTTCCCGAGGGAGATAGGTGTAGCTCACACCTAAGGTACGACTTTAACATTCTGGCTAAAGATGAAAAGAATTCTCTTTCCATCCCTGTAAGGCAACACCAAGTGACTGCACAAGGCAACACAAGCATGCTAGAAAATACAGTGTTGTAACCTACTATATCATGGTCTCTCCCGACAGAATACACCATACAGGGAAGTACTGATATAGTACATGGGGTGGCGTGCCGGCCGGCACTTGCCGGCCGGCACCCCCCCCCACAGGTAGGTCTCAAGTATGCAACACCAAGGCGGGGGAGAACTCTAGCTCCTATGTCTGAGCCGGCCGGCAGTGGTTGCCGGTCTGTAGCTACCCAGGTGGCACCCAGCTGCCGGCCACCACTCCTAGTGGCCAGCAGACAGGGCGAGGTAATAGGCCGGCCGGCAGAGGTAAACAAACCATGCCGGCTGGCAGCCACACCAGGTAGCGCTCGGCTGCCGGCCGCCACTCATAGCGGCCGGCAGGCGAGCGAGGAGACTGGCCGGCAAAGGCATATAGCCACCGCCGACCGACAGCAAGAGAACTAGAGAACACCCCCTACCCGACTGCCGGCCACTAGGCCGGCGGTCGGCAGAGGACAACACACAAGAAGACAGAATGGGTGCCGGGCTAAGAGGCTATGTACCTCAACGCCCGACACCCGAAAGAGTGCTGAAAGGAAGGGGAGACACTAAGTCAGGCTTCCTAACCACTGCTCACTGTATCTACAGACAGCAGTGGGTGAGGGACCAAGGGAGGACCGGGCAGCACTCAAGGTAACAGGGCCTCTGCCGGCCGGCACACTCCGCCGGCCGACAGGGAACCAAGTCAGCTCCCCATCCTAACCTAAGCTAGGTACGGATGTGGGGAGGCTGACACAAATGGTATAACGGAAAGGACAGAAGGGAAGGACAAAGGGTCCTGTCCAACCTTGCACTGGTTAAAGATCACCCCCAGCTAAGAAAGCCCATCTCAGCCAGGGGAAAATCCGGGGAGGGAGGCCGGCACTACTAGCTGCCTCCCTAAAACCAATGCAAGGAAGGAATTGCTATTCCCGGAAAAGGGACACATCCCGCACCCGGAACAGCAACAAGGACAAGTCTGAAGGGTCACCGAGCGAAGGGATCATAACTACAGAAACCTTCAAGGGAGATCCAAGGAGGATAAACCTCCTATGCCTGTGTCAGACAGCGAGGGAGACTGCCCCACGCCAGACCAACACGGACTCAGACTTAAAACACTGCTGTACTGTCCCTCTCTGAGCCAGACAAGCTGGAACAGGAAGGTACAGTACCACCCCAATATAGTTATATTGAAAATTAATTCAAATAAACCACTAGAGTTAAGCCCAAGGCTTAAGCAGAGGGAAAGGGTTTGCGCACCTTCCCCGAAGAGAAGGGAGCAAACGGGGGGAACAATAAAACATATCAATAGCCTAAGACAACCTAGCCTAGGCACTAAGAGAATCGATTACCTAAATCACCGAAACTCACTCCAATACCATCTTGGAAAAACTCAGTATAAGCTTATATGTATAACGTTGCCTAGCGCTTCAATAAAATTATAATTATCACACTTGGAAGACTAATTATCATGCAGGAAGTACAAGGGCCAAACGACTAGGCTACGAGGACTAGCGTAGGCCAGCCTAGGCAAATCCTTCGCCAGGCGCTATACCACAGCATCATAAAAGTATTCCTAAATAAGCTAAGCAGCTAATTTATTAAAGCGAGAGGGGGCTGGGAACGTCGCTCTGGCTAACCAAATAAATCCTATTCTAGCGAGCGACAGCGTCCAGGACGCCTCCAGCAGGCAACAGATCTTGTATCAAAGATAACTCTTTTAATTACTTTAATTTTAACCAAGAGCCTACATTTATACATAAAGGAAATGGTACTCAACTTATCCGAAGCAGAAGAAGTTGGAGAAAGCATAATCAAAAGAGTAAATCCAAGATATTTGGTAGAAAACACAGGGAAAACACCGAGTTGTATAGCTACGCAAAAAGGATTACAGATGGCGCCGCGAGCGGCGCAGGGCACGCTTACGAAACGGGGAGGAGAGATGCCTTACGAACGGCTCCCCCCTTTCTTATCGTTTTCGTTTTCTTGCCATTTGACCCCTACGAAGTGTTAACTCTGTTCGGGGTACAGATTGCCATGTGGCGTGTCAAGAATACGTCCGCTGATATTTACGATATCCCTGAGGTCTTTTTTAGGGATATTCGCTCCAGGAGTTAGAATTCTGGGTACCTTAAGGTAAATTCTCTGGGAATATCGCCGTAGTTGTAATATACCCTAGGAAGCTACCTTAGAGGAACTTCCATCAGGACGACATGGCTTGAGCCCAAAAATGTTCAGTCTCTTGGCCATTGTTCTTCTACGGCATTGGGATTTTCCTTTGCCTCTGCCGTTCATGAGCGGACTTGCAAACTTTTCAACAAGTATATATATTCCACACACATACATACAGTATATATATATATATATATATATATATATATATATATATATATATATATATATATATATATATATATATATATATATATATATATATATATATATATACATATATGCTTATAGCATCATCATCATCATCATCATCATCATCATTTCCTATGCGTTGAAAGTAGTTGCAGCTAAGTAGAAGGGACGGTTTATTAATAAGTTACAGTTCATCGCGTGAAATACATTGATGACAATACCTGGGGGATATATATATATATATGTATATATATATATATATATATATATATATATATATATATATATATATATATATATATATATATATATATATATATATATATATATATATATATATATATATATATATATATATATATATATGCAGAAGAACGACAGGGAAAATGAAAATGGGAAATATACGATTAAGTCCTGACTAGTATCACGAAACTAGTCAGGACTTAATCGTATATTTTGTATTTTCATTTTCCCTGTGGTTCTTCTGCATCTGAGCTTCACGTTTTCCTGTGATTTTTACGCATATATATATATATATATATATATATATATATATATATATATATATATATATATATATATACATACCGTATATATATATATGGTCTCAGGCCATGTCGTCCTGATGGAAGTTCCTAAAGGGTAGCTTCCTAGGGTATATTTGACTACAGTGATATTCTCAGAGAATTTTACCTTAAGGTATCCAGAATTCTAACTCCTGGAACGAATATCGCTAAATAATTCTAACAGGGATATCGCATAATATCAGAGGACGTATTCTTGACACGCCACATAGCTATCTTCACCCCGAACAGTATTACCGCTTCGAGGGGTTACAGTGACAAGAATCTGAAAACAAGAATGAAAAGAGAGCCGTTCATAAGGTATCTGTCCTATTCTGTTTCTATTGTGTATCTGATGAAGACGGCAGCGCCATCTTTATTCCTTTTCATGTAGCTCTACTACTCGGTGTTTTCTCTTGTGATCTCTCGTAATTTTGAATATTATTCAACATTATGATGCTTTCTCGGGCCTCTTCTGCCTCTGGAAAGTTGAGTATTATCTTTACTTTATATAAATGTAAGCTCTTGTCGCTTTGAATTAAATCAAAAGTGATTTTAACGTAAACAAGAGCTGTTGCCTACCGGAGGCATCCTGCATGCTGTCGCTCGCTATGCATGGGTCATTTATTTAGCCAAAGCGACGTTCCTGGTTATTATGCTTTAATAATCTAGCTATTTAGATCCTCTAGGAATTCTTATATGATGCCGTTAGTTTTCAGTTCGGCGATTTAGGTATCTGATCTTGCCCTTCGCGAAGCTTAGTAGCCTAGGCGTCGGGCCCTAGTACTTTCATCCATGATATAAGTTTTCCGAGTGTTATGTTATTGAAGCTATAGGCAAATATTATAAATACATGTAAGATATTGTTGAATTTTCTTTTCCAAGATTGTATACGAGAGAGTTTCGGTGATTTAGGTAATCGATTCTCACCGCACCTAGGCTAGTAGCCTATGGGGCTTTAGTATACTTTCGCACACATCCCCGGTTGTTCTTTTCTCCTCCAGACACTAAGTTCAATCCCTTTCTCTCTCTGAGTAAGCCTTAGGCTTAGTCCTAGTGGTTCTATCTGAAAAATATTCAGGTATAACTATACTAGGATATGTCTGTCCTGACCCGCTAATCAGAGTGACTGTTTTTTGGGTTTGGGGCAGAACATCAGAGTTCTAGTCTGTGGTCTGCATCTTCCTAGCATAGAGAATGAGTTTCCTTTGCTAGGTTAGGTGCAGACACAGGAGGCTTTGCTTCCCTAGCCCACATCTGAAGGATTCTGTACGAGATGATTCCTTCTACTAGTGGTCTAGCTGACTGTCCTGTGTTGTTATTCTTGGGCTGGAGAATGAGTTTTCTCCGTTGCCTGGCGAAATAACTACACCTAACTTTGTTCTCGTATGGAGGAGGATAGCAAGTATTGCCAACCTTCCTCCCTAATAGACAAACTCTAGGTTAGGATGAGCTTTCCTAACTGCTGGGTGTGTCTCATACTAGAACGAAGTTTACCAGACCCTTATCCCTTTCCCCCTCTCTTTCTTAGTGATGGCCTAGCCATCACATCTCTTGGCCACAGTCCTACTTCTGTACCTAGTGTAGGTTAGGATGGGGGACCGGCTTTTTCTTCTGCAGAGTGAACCCCAGACCTCCCTTGGTCTTCCTTCCGTGTCTGCTGGTAGAGCCCGGCAGGCTATGGATATATAGGAAGCCTAAATGCTACATTCTCCCCTTCCATATGTTCACTCTTATAACCTTACATCCATAATGTTTCTCTAGCTAGTGTTTTGTACTCGTAGCCCGGTTGCCGGCTTAAACGGCCGGCAGCGGGGTAGGTGGAGGTTCTATGGTTCGTAGTCACTGCTGGCCGGCATGGGTATCGCTACCTTTGCCTGCCAGCAGTAGAAACACATCCCGAGATCTGCCGGCCACTACGATTAACGGCCGGTAGTCGGCCGGCACACATTTGCGAACCAGTGACCTGCCGCCTATTAGTTAAAGGTAGCATACCTATGAACTATACAGGGGTAAATGCTGGCCGGCACGACAGCATGCGATGTACGGTAGTTACTATATTTGTGGTGTAGTACACACTGCATTAATAAAACTACAGTACAGAGTTTGTTGTAACACTAAAGTTCTTCCAACATACTTAATGTTATCTTGTACAACCTTTTCTGGAGACTGTACAATATATAGAAAGTGAGTTCTTTCTGTATTCATTCTATCCCGTATATTAAAACTTTATTTCAAGGTGTGAGCTACACCTTAACTTTCCGCTTAGGAAAATATATAAGGTATTCTAGAATAAGAATTAACCTTAGTTTTATTATCTTGGGAGGTTACAGCAATTGGCTGGGCAGGAAATACAAGTATGTGTCTTTCCTTCTTTCCTTTCTAGCTTTACTGTATAAGCTACATGTATTAACAATAAGTGAAACGCCTTCACTTGATACTCATGGATTTTATTCTCTTTATAGGAGGACCATCCGAAGTGCGGGAGTATGTTCTGCAATGTCCGCAGCAAGAACTTCTGTGGACATGAGTTATGCAGGAGGCACGCAGCATGCGCAGCCTTCAAAGGTGATCTCCGGTATTGGAACCCTATTTTCCAAACGAAAGGATGAGGGCCTACCTTTTCCCTAAGGCATCGGCTGATGCAGTCATTCCTCAGCCTCAGGAGGAGATACCAACTGTCCAGAATCCAGTAGATTCTGAAGTTTCAGCCGCCCTTCAAGACATCCAATTGGACGATAGGATGTCAGAAGTGTCGGATTATACAGAGAAGGACCTTCTGGGAGAAGGTCAAGAGGAGGAGCTGACCCAGGCTCCAGAAATAGAAGAGGAAGAAATCGACGAGGTGTCGGTTACATCGGTTCCGGCCCCGGAACCTGTTCCCTCTACATAGTCTGCTATCCCAGGTGATCTGGGAAGGACTCTTTCTTCTATTGTTGAGATGATTCAACAAATACAAAAGAAGAATGATGAAATGGAAGCTGCGATGAAACTGGAGTTACGTAGACTCGCAGCATCACGTGGGCCCCAGAAGCGACTCAACGTGAAGGATCTTCCTTTGTGCTCGGACACCAATCCTTGGAGGTATGCCGAACACATGCCAATGACAACCGGGAAGATTGTTATATCGGAGAAGTTGGGCTCAATTCCCCTGAAAGATGTCGAATTTTGGCCCAACAAAGACTCTTACCCTGACTGTTAGGTCCGTCTTAGGAAGGAGCTAGCCTCAAAGGAGGAGACGGAGCCGAAGGAGGTCATAGTCCTTGACCATAGTAAAGCACAGGCGTTACTAGCGAGCTCGATGAAAGAGAGGGGCTTCACGAACTCAAAGGTGCCAGCCTTGAGTAAGAAGCTTCCCTTCTTTGTGGCCTCTCCAACCAGAGCCTTTCCCTTCATGGAAAAGGGATATAAGGCAGCCTTGAAGGCGGTGGAGGCAGGGAAACCATGTCCCTCCTTGGAGGAATGCAAGCTGTTATCCCTGACCTTACCCTTAGACCAAAAAGACTGGAAGGACGTCCACCTTACCTTCTCAGTCGGGAAGCTGGAAGCTGATATTGCCGAACGTCAGTTTGGTGAGGAACTTCGAAAGCTGTCGGAGTTTCTCTTGTGCAGAGAGCAAGAGACGAAAGAAAGACTTGCTGCATCGATGTCATTGCAAACGACATTGGAAACGATGGCAAGTGACCCCAAGAACCAAGACATGTTCATGGTAGTGGCCAAAAACCATCTGGCCACAGTTACGAAGGATCTCTATAGCTTTATTAAAGCTAGGAGAGCCTATAGAGAGTTCGTGTTCGCCTCGGCTGCGGTGAGGCACAAACCGAGGAAGCTGATCTCCTCTTGCATCTGGGGTAAGTACCTCTTTCCCAACGAAGTGGTTAAGGAGGTAGTAGATAATGCTGCTACGGAGAATAGGAACCTTCTCAAAAAGTGGGGCTTAAATCTTAAGAGAAAGTCTTCTGTGGATGAAGGTCCCCAACCCAAGAAGAAGACAAAAAGGCCTAGGCTATCCTCTCAGCCAACTAAGCCATACCAACAGCAACAACAGCAGCTTCCTGCGACCGCAGTGCCTCAGATAGTGGCAAAACCTCCAACCACGTACCAGTTGGTAACTAAACAAGTGGCGACACAGTTGCCAGTTTTTAACCCAGCTTTTGAAAGGCAGACTTCTTCCTTTCGCTCAAAAGCTAAAGGAACAGCCAGAGGTTCTTCTAGACGCCCTTCAAGGGGAAGGGGATTCAGGGGAGGACGCAGTCAAGGAGGCAAGGCCTCAGGTCCACAACAGCAGAAGTGAGATGCTTCCAGTAGGAGGGAGACTACATCTATTTAGGGATTGTTGGACCTTCGATCCCTGGGCCCACAGCCTAATAAAGAATGGACTAGGTTGGAGCTGGAGCACTCCTCCACCTCAATTTCCTCAGTTCTTCCAACACTCTACCCTCGTTCTGGAAGAATATGTCCGAGAACTCTTAGAGAAAAGAGTAATCCGAAAAGTTAAGTCCATCAAGTTCCAAGGAAGGCTGTTTTGTGTTCCAAAGAAGGACTCAGAAAAACTCAGAGTCATTCTGGACTTGTCGCCACTCAACAAGTTCATAATGAACTACAAGTTCAGGATGCTCACACTTCAACACATAAGGACCCTACTGCTCAAAAGGGCATATACCGTCTCTATAGACTTGTCTGACGCTTATTGGCACGTTCCAATTAATCATCACCTCTCCTCCTACCTAGGCTTCAAGTTACAAAGAAGACTTTACACCTTCAGAGCCATGCCATTTGGGCTAAACAAAGCCCCAAGGATTTTCACGAAGCTTGCGAACGCAGCCGTCCATCAATTACGCCTAAAGGGTATACAAGTAGTGGCCTACTTGGACGACTGGCTGGTGTGGGCAGCATCCACGACAGAATGCATGCAAGCCTCCAAGATAGTGATCCAGTTCCTGGAACATCTGGGATTCAAGATCAACATAAAAAAGTCTCGACTATCTCCAGCTCAAAAATTTCAGCGGTTGGGAATTCACTGGAATTTGGAGTCATATCGACTTTCCATTCCTGGGAAGAAGAGGAAAGAAATGGCAGGATCTGTCAAGAGACTATTGAAATCCAAACGGATATCAAGACGCGAACAGGAGAGAGTGCTTGGCTCTCTACAGTTTGCTTCTATAACAGATTCAGTGCTAAGAGCACAGCTAAAGGATGCAACAGGAGTCTGGAGAAAATACGCATCAAACGCGCAAAGAGATCTAATAAGACCGCTACCGACTCGACTGCGAACGCTTCTCAAGCTGTGGTCCAAAGCCAAGCAACTGAAGAAATCAATACTTCTTCAACCTCCTCCCCCGTCATTACTATCCACACAGACACTTCAAAGGAAGGCTGGGGAGGCCACTCTCACCAGAAGAGAGTCCAAGGAGCTTGGTCCAATCTTTTCAAGTCATTTCACATCAACTTTCTAGAAGCCATGGCAGTACTTCTGACACTAAAGAAAGTATCTCCTCGCCACTCGACCCACATAAGATTGGTTCTAGACAGCGAGGTGATAGTGAGATGCCTGAATCGACAAGGGTCGAGGTCGCCTCAAATCAACCAAGTGATGTTGGCCATATTCAGTTTGGTGGAAAGGAAGAAATGTCACTTGTCAGCAGTTCACATTCAAGGGTTCCGCAACATGACAGCGGACGCTCTATCCAGGTTTACACCAATAGAGTCAAAATGGTCCCTAGACGCAGGATCGTTCTCCATCATCTTGAGTCAAGTCCCAGAACTGCAGATAGACCTCTTTATGACGAAAGACAACAAGAAAATAAATCGTTATGTGTCCCCATACGAGGATCCGCTAATGGAGGCATTGGACGCTATGTCCCTAGACTGGAACAGATGGTCCAGGATTTACCTGTTCCCTCCGCACAACCTCCTTTTGAAGGTCCTCGACAAACTGAGATCCTTCAAAGGGAAAGTGGCAATAGTGGCCCACAAGTGGCCAAACAGCGTGTGGTTCCCTCTGGCATTGGAACTACGACTGAAGTTTGTACCTCTAACGGATCCAACCCTGTCTCAGCGAGTACAGAAGTCGACTGTCTTCGCTCCATCACAGAAAACCCGGAACCTTCATCTCATGATTTTCTCTCCTTAGCGATGAGAAAAAGATTCGGGGTATCAAAAGACAGTATAGACTTTTTGGAGGAAACGAGAAGACAATATGATGCATCATGGAAGAAGCGGGTGTCCTTTGTCAAGGCGAAGAAACTAAAAAGAAATCTCGACAGATTTCTGTTTATCATTCTTCATTCACCTTCATGAGCAGGGTTTAGAAGCCAACACAATATCAATGTACAAGTCTACCTTGACAAGACCGATATTATATGCCTTTCAGGTCAACCTTTCTAACGACGTTCTTAATGAATTCCGAAGGCAATAAGCTTAGTCCTTCAGCGCCTACAAGACCCATTTCATGGTCACTAGATAAGATTCTTTATTTTGCCTAAATAATGAACAATGAGGAATGCGCTTAGATGGATTTGACTCAAAAGTCATATTTGTTTGCACTCGCTTTAGGGGCCAGAGTTAGTGAAATAGTGGCTCTCTCTAGAGAGGAAGGCCACGTCCAGTTCTTGGAGGGAGAACTGAATCTATTTCCAGACCCAACGTTTCTTACCAAGAACGAGCTACCCACCAGCAGGTGGGGTCCCTAGAGAATCTGCCCTCTGAAGGAAGATGCATCTCTATGTCCAGTGGAGTGCCTAAAGGTCTATCTTCATAGAACTTCAGACTTTAAGAGAGGACAGCTGTTCAGAGGAGGAACCTCGGGTTCAATTTTATCTCTGAAACAACTAAGGGCGAAACTCACCTATGATATTCGCAGAGCGGATCCAGACAGTACACCCGCAAGTCATGATCCGAGGAAAGTTGCCTCTTCCATAAAATTTCTTTAATTATATGGACTTTGAACATCTTCGTTCGTACACTGGCTGGTAGTAATCCAAGGTGTTCTTTATGCACTATGCGAAGCAAGTGGAGCAACTCAAGAGGTCTGTGGTAGCAGCAGATAGAATTCTTAAACCTGCTGTTTAAATCTGCGAGGAACAGTGAAATTAATTTGGGACGATTAATTAAGAGGGTGGGTGTGTAGTCACAGACTGTTACTACACACTGAGTGATAGGCCACTAACGTGTCCTTACGAACTGTTCCATTGACTTTGGTGAACTAAAACATAATACGGACACTTGTGCCAAGCGTTTCTTACGCTAGTGTAAATAAACAGTAAGACAGACTGTATCAATATTATTAATAATTCGATTAAAGTGGCAAATCTGTTTTCTTTTAGACGAAACAATATTTTCTGCTCACTATTTTCTTTATGCTTTAATGGATATCGTCCACATTTTATAAATTATAAATGTTGACTGATATATATGTTTATTAAATTTTTAATAAACTAGTTCATAGTGAACCCAGCATCTTATTCACCCACACTCATTTTATTAGAAATGTACTGAGCATTAAATTTAAAATATGGATAATTTTAACATGAAATGTCTTTTAAGATTGTTCCTTTCTTCAATCAAAAATCCACTCGCTTTAACCCTTCCTTAGGAAGGATTAACGTTGTACCCTAAAGTGATGGTGGTAGAGATGCAAAATTTGTTCCTTTACGGATACAACTGTTATCCGATAGTTTAATAAGAGTAGACACACTGGGGGAGATGTCAGGAATTCATACTGACATTGGTGACTCTTATACAAACTTTGCTTTACAATGTATAGGGCGAGACCACTATACAAGCTTGTCATTTTGTCATCCATAAATTTTTATGTACTCCTCGAGACTTTTTCCAGAGTCTAGTACGACTCTTCCCTGTAGTGGTCAGGAAGCACTAACATAGTTCATGCTAAGAGGAAATGATGTATAACGGTAACATCAAAGGTCTCTAGGTCTAGACGGACCAGGAAAATACTTTCTTGACGGTACGGCACCGGTTGAAAATTCACAGATACAGTAATGCTCTGGTAAACTTCCATCAGGATGACATGGCCTGAGCCCAAAAAACGGAATTTGAGCGAAGCGAAAAATCTATTTTTGGGTGAGGTAGCCATGTCGTCCTGATGGACCCGCCCTTCCTTTTATTGTAAAAAGGGCTTATTGACCCCTCCCTATAATACAGTATCTGTAGCACTTCGTGTATCGCTACGAGGAATAAAGATGGCGCTGCCGTCTTCGTCAGATACACACTGGAAATGGAATAGGAGAGATACCTTATGAACGGCTCTCTTTTCATTCTCGTTTTTAGATTCTTGTC
The DNA here is from genome assembly GCF_036898095.1 of Palaemon carinicauda. NCBI lineage: Eukaryota > Metazoa > Arthropoda > Malacostraca > Decapoda > Palaemonidae > Palaemon > Palaemon carinicauda. The sequence continues at coordinate 99,720,006 of NC_090735.1, forward strand.
ACTGTAACCCCTCGTAGTGTTAATACTGTTCGGGGTGAAGATAGCTATGTGGCGTGTCAAGAATACGTCCTCTGATATTATGCGATATCCCTGTTAGATTTATTTAGGGATATTCACTCCAGGAGTTAGAATTTTGGATACCTTAAGGTAAAATTCTCTGGAAATATCACTGTAGTCAAATATACCCTAGGAAGCTACCCTTTAGGAACTTCCATCAGGACGACAGGGCTACCTCACCCAAAAATAGATTTTTTTGCTTCGCTCAAAATCCGTTATATATATCATCATTATCATCATCATCTCCTCCTATGACTGTTGACGCAAAGGGCCTCGGTTAGATTTTGCCTGTTGTATCTATTTTGAGCTCTCAATTTAATACTTCTCCATTCATCATATCACACTTCGCACTTCATAGTCCTCAGCCATATAGGCTTAGGTCTTCCAATTCTTCTAGTGCCATGGGGACTGTGAAGAGCATACCCAAACCATCTCCATCTACCACTCATCATGATCTCATCCACATATGGCACTGGAGTAATCTCTCTTATAGTTTCATTTCTAATCCTCTCCTGCAATTTAACTCCCAATATCCTTCTGAGGGCTTTGCTCTCAAATCTACTAAATCTATTGGAGATTGTTTCATTATCATACCATGACTCATGTCCATAGAGTAAGACTGATCTCACTAAACTGATGTATAGTCGAATTTTTATATGTAATATCAGGCGATTTGATTTCCAAATTTTACTTAACTCAGCTACTGTCTGATTTGCTTTTTTCAATCTTTCACTAAACTCTAATTCTAAAGACCCTGTATTGGAGGTCATAGCTCCTAAATACTTAAATGATTCTACCTCATCAATCTTTTCTCCTTCCAATGATATTTCATCTTCCATTGCAAACTCCGTTCTCGTCATCTTTGTCTTTCTTCTATTTATCTTCAACCCAATCTCGTGTGATATTTTATGTATTTTGGTAAGGAAGCATTGCAAATCCTGTGGTGTTCTTCTAAGAAGGACAGTATCGTCAGCATACTCTAATTATACTAAATTCCTATCACTAATCCGTCCAATCATTCTTTCTCCTCCATCTCGGACTGTTCTACGCATTTCAAAATCCATGAAGAGGATAAAAAGCATAGGTGACAACACATTCCTATGGAGTACTCAGCTGTCCACTGGAAATTCATTTAATAAGATTCCATTAACATTAACTTTGCACTTGCAATGCTCCTGAACAGACTTAAACAAATTTACATATTTAATAGGAATTCTGTAACAACGGAGGAGCACACTATCAAAGGCTTTTTCATAGTCAGCAAATGCCATCAAAAGCGGATATCTAAATTCAATGCATTGATGTACAACATTTCTCAAAATGAAAATTTGGTCAGTGCAACTCATACCTTCTCTAAACCCTATTTGTTCTTTTCACAGCTTTTCATCTATCTTTCTCTTCAGTCTCCCTAAAATATGCATACTATATTTTTCATAACAAATTACGTACTAGTTATGCCTCTGTAATTATTGCAGTCAGTCAGGTCTCCTTTTTATTTTCTATTTTCACCAACACTCCTAACTCCTATTCATTAGGTTTTGCCTCTTCATGCCACATTCTACAAAATTATCTTATAAGTAGTCTGGGAGTCACTTAATTTTCGGCTAGTATCTTCTCGTTGTATCCCGGGGCTTTACACCTCTTTGGCTTTTTGAGGATAGCTTCTACTTCAAACACAATGAATTCATTCATAGGCACAGCAAGGTCTTCATGAGCTTCAGGTATATCTATTAAATTATTCCCTTTATATCTCCTAATCATAACCTCAATAAAGTGCTCCATGAAACGTTGTCTCTCTTCATCTTCTGTTGATATAATTGCACCATCTCTCTTTTTGATGGGTATATGCTTCTTCTTCTATACCCCAGTCGAGATTTCATTAACAATTCTATGAGCGATTTTTAAACCATAACCACCTCCTGAAATCATAGCTTTGTCAGCTTTATCTGCTTTACTGTCTAAATATTCTCACCAAGTAATTCCCAGCTTTCCTTTTGACCTCACTGTCATTGCTGGAATACTTAGCATGCTCTACCTTGTAATTTTCATTACTTCCTCGAAAACTTTCAACAATCATTTTCTGTCGTCTTTGTCTCCTTTTTATAGTATCCCAAGTATCATTTGTTATCCATGGTTTTCTCCTTGCAACTGCGTGTCCCGAGACTTCACTACCAACTGGCGGATGTATGTTCTTAATAACACACCATTCATCATTATTTTTCTGTTCTTCGTCTCTTAAAGTTTCTAAGAATACAAATAGATTCCTACATTCAATTGCAACGTTTCTCTGTGCTCTTCTTCTAAAAGCTTAGTTGTATCAACCTAAGGTATTCTATACATCTTTCTGTTAGGTGCTTTCAGTTTTAATTTCAGTGTGGCAATGAGGAGCTGCTGATCACTACCAATATCGGCACCTCGATATCTTCTTACATTTCTTTAAGTCCTTCTTCTTTATTAATAGTAATGTGATCTATCTAATATTTAAATGCCACATGGTGAATTTCATGTATACTTGTTGAAAAATAGTACCTCCAATGTCAAGATTGTTTGGCTGAACAGAAACTTATGAAATGCGCTCCATTTCCGTTTGCAACTTTGCCAAGACCCTCGACACCCATCATATTTTAATTCCCTTCATTATTTCTTTCAACTTTAGCATTGAAGTCACCAATCACCATTTTCATATATCTCTCAGAGATCTCATCTATTACCCTCTTCAGTTCTTCATAGTATTCATCTTTCCTTTCTTCTGGGAAATCATTTGTTGGGGCATAGCAAACTATAATGCTAATATTGTTCTGCCTTGATTTAAATTTGCTAGTAACAATCTGCTATTTTATGCTCTTCCCTCGGTTTATGCCTTTTCTGCTCTTGGTGTCATCGTCATTCTTACACCTTCTCTTCCAACTCCACATGATCTTCCTGAGTAGATATATATAATGCCTTGATCTAAAGTTTCCTTACCAATCTCCTTACAACCTGTTTCACATAGGGCTAAGATATCCAAACTATATTTCCAAAATTTGCTCTCCATTTGCTGTAACTTCACAATGATCCATGGGTCTAACATTCCAATTACGTATTTTACATTTTTCTTTAGTATCAATAAACCGGGAGATTCTTAGCACCCCGCTACGCTCGGGACTGGTGGCCATTCTGTCATCTTCTCTTTCCATGAGTGACTAAATCCATAGAGAATTCCTTGACTAGATACATCAAAGGATATCAAGTTCCTTGTGATATGCAGTGCCCATCTAACTGAGGCAAGTAACCCATGCCAGTCCAAACTAATTCCAGTAAGGTCAAGTGCCAGGCATCAAGAGCAAAAGCTGAAGAGACAGTTTGTCCATCGTAAGCCCAAACCGTTACCCTGCTGCCAATGACTTCATCGAGATTTATAGGGGCATTTCCACCACACCCAAAGCTCTCACTACTCCACCAAGCTGCTCATCCACTTATACGAGTAAATCCATTGGCAAATATGGATTGCTAAGGTATACCACTTAGCACTGTATATCACCGTCTAAGGTCTAATTCAGATGCAAATTTCCAGTGATTTATCTTTGGTATTAATTTTGAATTGTTATTTTTTGATAAAACATATAAATTTTTGTAAAATGTGTATTATTTCGAACACCAATAATTAATTCAGTGTATTGCTCGTAACCCTGACTTAGAACCGAAGTAAGAGGTTAATTTTAGAATGGTTCTCGTTAAAAGTAAAGTAATCACCCAGTTTTGTTTTGAGTGTAACATAACCAGACCTTTAGATATTAAGTGTTCATATATATTACCGTCTGGGAGTTGCATATTATTCTCAGAGCTCGAAGGTATTAGATTTATGTAATATAAAACAGGTGAGTTTGGAGCTTGGGAGTTTAGGTAATATGCTTGTTGTAATAATAATAATAATAATAATATATATATATATATATATATATATATATATATATATATATATATATATATATATATATATATATATATATATATATATATATATATGTACATAATAGAAGAGTTGGAATACCCAGGCCTACATGGCTGAAATATTGAAAAGCTTCAGGTAGAGATGACTGGTGAAATCTAACCGAGGCCCTATACGTCAATAGGCGTATATGATGATATATATATATATATATATATATATATATATATATATATATATATATATATATATATATATATATATACGTACAAATAGTATATTTAATAACCTTTGTCATGAATCACTTGACGTAAAAAAGATAAAATCCAAAGGGTAAAAATAGAAATTAGGGAGGAATCTCCTCTGACAAAAAAATCTGAAAAAAAGGATAATTCAACAGCATTCAGGTGATGAAATACATAACACAATGTATAATCAAATGCTTTACATTTCCTTCTCACCCACTGCCACTATCTCGGGGAATTCCCAGACCCTCTCTCCGCAAATTACTGAAAATTAGCGAATGCATTTGCGTTCATGGATTGCATGCTTGCCTTTACGAGATCATTCGGAACATGCAAATGAGAATGTATTCACCTGTCAACTTTCATTCGCTAGTCATGTATTCTACTTTTTTTCTTTTGTCCCTCACAGTGCCACTATTTTTTTTTTTTCCACGTGAAATATGCAACTGTGTTTTCTTTTTAGTCTGTGTTTGAATGTCCGTTATGTTTTTGAATCGTTGTTCATTGTGTGTGTGTGTGTGTTTGTGTTTCATTTCCGTGCATATGTTAATAAACGCGTGCATGCGTGTCTATCGAGAAAGTTTTTATCGTGGAATATCAGCCCTAAATCATTGGCATAGGGGGGTGGGGGAATTCGTATAAACCAACAATTAGCTCCCTCATTCCACACCCACCAAAGCTCCATACTCCATTTAATGCTACACAAACACACACACTCTCTCTCTCTCTCTCTCTCTCTCTCTCTCTCTCTCTCTCTCTCTCTCTCTCTCTCTCTCTCTCTCTCTCTCTCTTCTTCTTCTCTTCTTCTTCTTCTTCTTCTTCTTCTTCTTCTTCTTCTTCTCCTTCTTCTTCATTCGTTCTTATGTTTCCTTCCCTACTCCTCCATTCATATTCATTCTCTCCTCGTCTCTTTCCCCCTTTCCATAATTGAAGAAATGAATCATCCCTTCCATCGTGAGGAGACTTTCCATACTCCAGTAATTTCCAGCGTAATTCTGGTTCCCTTCCTGACGAAGCACACTCCCCCCCGCCCAACCGCATCCCCAAAGGGACAGCCAGACATCACACTTTCCACTGAACGATTCGTCCATCAATATGAAAAAAAAAGAAAAAAAAATATCACGGTCAGCTCCGTTCAATATGTCGATTCCTGGCTGAACCACAGTGAAGATGAAATATAACGAAAGAAAAATTTGGGTGCATTCATCAATTTTAGAGAATGACAGTTCTAGACAACAACATCCTATATTGAAATAATAGAATAAAATTCTAAAAATGCAAAATTAATAAAAGATATGATATATCACATTTCTCACATATCATAAAGAACGGCAATTAATATTTTTTTTCTACCCTCTTCCACCTTTCCCTAATAGACTTTCCTATTTCTATAAAAAATACGGCTAAATATTTAGATAGATATAGACGCACACGCTCACAAACAGTGTAGCCATTTGGGGTACCCCCTCTCACATGGGTATAGCTACTCCCCCTCAAACTACCTGAATTGACACACACACACACACACACACACACACATATATATATATATATATATATATATATATATATATATATATGTATATATATATATATATATATATGTATATATATATATATATATATATATATATATATATATATATATATATTTATATATATACACACACACATATATATATATATATATATATATATATATATATATATATATATATATATATATATATATATACGCACAAAGATCATAATAGGCAGAATAGAAACAAAGCTAGAATTTAATAAACCAAGAGAGCAGACAAGCTTCAGATGCTGGAATAAAACAACTGATCATAATCATGGAAAAATCAACACAGTATAACAAACATGTTTGGCTTTTGTAAATTATGAGAAAGCTTTTAATTCTGTCAAAATTCAGCAGTAATGAAAGCTTTTCAAAGTTAAGGAATAGATTAATGTTATGTTAAATATATGAAGATATCCATACAAGAAGTACAGCAATCCTAAAACTCGATAAACATAGTGAGAAAATTCCGATTGAGGAACGAGTTAGACAGGCTGACCCCATCTCTCCTAAATTATTCTCAACATGCCTAGAATAATGCGCAGAAATTTAGAATAGGAAATTGTAGGAATTAACATCAAATCTATCTTGCTATTTTATCCTCACTATGATGTCGATTGGCCTCCACAATTCCATAAAGTAACTTTTTATGCAGTATATATCTAGATTTAGTTTGTCCGTAGATAGTTTGACCACTGCCTCATTTGATGACACCGTGAAATCTTGTCAAATTTAAGAAGGGTACTTTTCACATACTGGAAATTTATCTTTATATTTTATAAAAAAAAAAAAAAAAAAGATACGCCTATTCGTATCATTTCTATTCATTTTTTAATTTGCTGATATACCATACAAAATCAAGAAAGCCCAATAGATATCTAAAATTTTAGAAATAAAGTACTTTTATCTTTTATAAAAAGGCACTTGCCATATGATTGCTAAAATAAAATCGCTCTATGATATGAATAGGAAAAACTATTAGGAATCAATAAAAAAAGCCCCATAAAGACTGAAAATAATTATGGTTGAAGACCCCTTCAGTACAAAACTAAAGGAATGCCTAGACGCAACGTTCAGACACTTCATTTAATCAAAAATGAATTTAAAACTCTTACCGAACGAAAGGTCTTTGCATGTACCGAAGGTTTCATTTGACATGGACCCAATATATGATATATTAGTGATAGTGAATACCCAAATCCATGATTACGAATGGATGTAACCGATGATAGGAGTCGAATTTCCGCTAAAATTATTTGCAGCCTCTTGTTTTTCATTAAAAATTTTATGCATTGAAAAAAGCCAAGCTGTTAAATAAAACTTCACAGATTTTGAGAAGTCTTTGTAAAATTCTTTTTACTGAAGAATGATACATAGAAACATCGACATATTGAACACAGGGGGCGGTCGACCATTTTAACACTTTTATTAATTATGTTTCTGATATTTTAAATGAGTTTTGATATAACGCCCCGTTCTAATTCATCTCTCTCTCTCTCTCTCTCTCTCTCTCTCTCTCTCTCTCTCTCTCTCTCTCTCTCTCTCTCTCTCTCTCTCTCAGCCACCGGTGCACACCAGGAAACTAACGTATAATGCCTTTCATCACTGCCGTAACTAGATTATTCACTATGTCCGTGCTTTGTATATCTACGGTGACGTTCGTTTTTCATTCAAGAGTAAGAGTCTGCATATAAGACCAGAGAGAAAAGACCAGAGAGAAATATAAAGAGAGCTGAGGTGCAGGAGATATGGGATTTCTATAAGCCTTTTCTTGGCTCTCTTCCCTACTATTGAATGTGTCATCATTTTTTTTTCTTTGTGTCCGCCATTTCGCGTATTATTCCTTTCGATTCTTGTCGCTCCTTATTGAACAGGCGATTTGTCACTGAATGAGAGGGTGGAAATAGAAAGGTCTGTAGAGGATGGCAATAGAGAAGAACGAGAACAATGATCATCATCATTATCATTATATATATGGCTATCTGTTTTTAGGTATAGGGCCCTTATCCACCCAACCCCATTCCCCCTCCGCTCATATCTCTTCTCTGTCGGCACATACTAACGCACATACGTAACGTACTCGTGTATGCAAGTTTGAACGTACTAGAATAGTGAGATAAATACTTCCAGATAGCAATGATTCAATGGAAACTTAGAGTAATGGGATGCATAATATCCAACACATACACCCATAAACATACTTATTTATGATGTGTATCCGTACATGCATGTATGAATGTATGCGTATTTACTGTATGTATATGCAGTGAGAGAGAAGTAGAGAGTAGAATAGATTGGGGTGTGATCGGATCCAATCCAGTCATGTTGCCATTCTTGATACAATTAATTCCGCATTCCGAGAGATTCCAGTCAATTTGTCGACAATTTTGTTGAGTGGATGAGGGGAGACCGCCGATGAACCCCCAGCGACCTCCTGCGCTTCCCCTTTTGCTGTCTCTCCCTCTCCTTTCCCACTCGTCTCCATCTCCCCTCACTTTATTATCGAGGG
>NC_090735.1:99738308-99743308 GCF_036898095.1 Palaemon carinicauda
AGAATTTAGTTATCGAGAGATATTTATCCTTTCAACTGTCATATTCGTTTTAGTTTATGTACGCCATCAATGTTGTCTTTCTGAGAAAACTGCTAAAATATCTTGGAAAAATATTGCTAATGTTAAAGTAAATAAATTCTCTTTTTTTTACCCCCATTTCATTATTCATTTGTGTAGAGAAAAAAAAATAGTCTTTTATGAAAAATATCATTTATCCTCCAAGGAAAACGATCCTGTAAATTTAGTTGGTCTGAAATATAATCGAACTTCATCAGTAACAAAAATGAATTTTAAAGATGTCCTTCCCAGTTTACTTTCGAAAAGTGTCCTTGGGAGCTGAATGGCGTCGACGCAGAATTCAATAATTTTGAGTCTTCAAGTTTTCAGTAATTCGGCTCATGATATTTTTGTCGTAGAGACATACTTGATAAAAGAAGAGCGCATTAAGGGAATTTTACACTATTATTTCCAGCGTGCTTCCAGTTGCAAGAGATGTGTCGCATCTTTGAATAAAAAGTTTCTCCTTATATTTGGTATTAGTATTAAAAATGTTGTCTTACAAATGCTATACAGAAGCAGTTGTCAGTATCTATGTCCTGCTCTCTAACCATCCTTTTGTCTTGCAGCCATTTTATCATACACGCAGTTACACACCACACGTATTTATACTCTGCTTAGTTTTTCATTTATTTATATATTTCATAATTTATATATATATATATATATATATATATTATATATATATATATATATATATATATATATATATATATATACACACACATACATATATATATATACTTATATATAATATAGGTATACGTATACACACTATATATATATATATATATATATATATATATATATATATATATATATATATATATATATATATTATAAGTATATATATATATATATATATATATATATATATATATTATATATATATATATATTATAAGTATATATATATATATATATATATATATATATATATATATATATACACACATACATATATATACTTATATATAATATAGGTATACGTATACACACTATATATATATATATATATATATATATATATATATATATATATATATATATATATATATATATATATATATATATATATATATATAAGTATATATATATATATATATATATATATATATATATATATATATATATATATATATATATATATATATATATATATATATATATATATATATATATATATATACGTGTGCCGACGATTCCGCGCAGGACAGTTCAGCGCCGACAGTTCAGCGCTGCCAATTCAGCGAATGACAATTCAGCTTAGAATCAATTCAGCGCATGGCAATTTAGCACAACGATAAATCAGCACAAGGACAATTCAGTGCAAAAATGCACACACATTCACTCTTATCTTATTATTAGCACATAAAGATTATTTTTCTTCTTCTTATTATTATTATTATTATTATTATTATTATTATTATTACAACCATTACTGTTGTAATTCATGGTTGTTAACAATAACAACCACTGAATAAATAAAGAAAGTTATAGTACAAGCTTAGGACGGTATATATTCCCTTTTTTGGAATACAGTTGTTTATAAACATTTGCTTAGTTAAAACTGAAAAGCCAGCCTTATGGAACGGATTTTATCGGAGAAAGGACGCGAGCATATTCTATTTAATGGATTTTGCTATCGTTTGGATAGAAAACTTCGGAATGGAAAAGAGTCTTGGCGTTGTACACAAGACAGATGCAAAGGTCGAATCCATGTCAACGGAAACTTGTGGGGAGATGTAAAGGCCCATACTCGTGTGCCTCAGCCAGCAGTATCAGTAATGAAGAAGATGGTTTCTGACCTACGTGAACGAGCCAGTGCATCTAATGATGTCCCAAGAAGAATAATTCAAGAAACTCAAGTGTCTCTGCCAGACGAAGCTACGGTTTTACTCCCTAGGTATACTTCATTACAACGGACTGTTCAGCGCCGACGAAAAAGAGATGGTGAGCCAATCCCAGCACCTAATGATGTCAGTGATATTGTATTACCTGAACATTTGCGTGTAACACTCAGTGGAGAACCTTTTTTATTGTACGATTCTGGGGTTGAGGATACCAATAGAATGTTTATCTTTTCGACTAGAAAAAATGTTGAACTCCTCAAAGAATACAAAAACTGGCTTGCAGATGGATGTGTTTTTCCAGTGATATATATACTATTGCAAAATAAGACAGAGGATTCATATGAAAAGGCATTAAGAACTGTTTTGAATCTATACCCGGATCTGACGCCAGCCACTATGCTATGTGATTTTGAAAAGGCTTTCCAAAATGCATTTTCAAGAGTTTTTGTAGGAACGCAAATAAGCGGTTGTTTTTTCCACCTTGCTCAGTGTATATGGAGAAAAATACAGGCATTGAATCTTACCCAGATTTATGTAAGTGACGAACATATTCGTCGACACTGTAAGATGTTGGTGGCCTTAGCTTTTGTGCCTGCTGACGATGTTTGTAATGTGTTTGAATCATTGCAAGATGTTATGCCTCCGGAATTGGAAGAGTTAACAAATTATTTCGAGGACACATGGATTGGTCGTCCATTCTGTCGTCGTAGAAGAGATGCGGTTTTTAAACCCGAGTTATGGACTGTTTTTGATCGAGTGCAGGGCGACCTACCTAAGACCAATAATTCATTAGAAGGGTGGCACCGAACTCTTCAGTTAACATTGGGTCATAACCATCCAACCTTTTATAAGTTTGTCGAGTTTCTTAAACTAGAGCAAGATAGCATAGAGAAAAGGATACTGAGAATAAGAGCTGGACACGACGATGGTAGAAAAAACCCAAAATACCAAAGGACAGCTAAGGCAATAAAAACGCTTGTTAATGAGTATGGAAGTCGATTTGATTAGTTGGAATACTTACAAAATATAAGCTACCTCATTGAATTGCAGAAATGAATTAATTCATTTCTTTTTACATATACTGTATGTATCATTTTTAATATGTAAATTTAATAAATCTTTTATATCCCTCTTTATATATTATCAATAAAGTGTTAAAACTTTTTGCTGAATTTCCTTGTAGTTGCTTCCTTATGCTGACTTTTTACTGTGCTGAATTGTTCTTATGCTGAATTGTCATTCACTGAACCGTGTGTGCCTTTGGCGCCGAATTGTCCTTGTGCTGATTTGTCCTAGTGTTGAATTGTCATGCGCTGAATTGATTCTAAGCTGAATTGGCAGCGCTGAATTGTCTGCGCTGAATTATCCAGTGCGGAATTGTCGGTGTACCATATATATATATATATATATATATATATATATATATATATATATATATATATATATATATATATATATATATATATATATATGTATATATATATATATATATATATATACATATTATATAAGTATATATATATATATATATATATATATATATATATATATATATATATATATATATATATATATATATATATATATATATATATATATATATATATATATATATAAACAAAGAAAGTTCTTTTACGAGATAAAGCACTAAAAGGAAAGCGAGAGAGAGAGAGAGAGAGAGAGAGAGAGAGAGAGAGAGAGAGAGAGAGAGAGAGAGAGAGAGAGAGAGAGATGATGCTACAAAGTATAGTAGTAGTGGTGGAGATGAAATACTTTGATCCATTGGGATTTCCATCATCAGTATTTTTCAGCTTAACTTTGATGCTGCGGCCATTGATAACCCAAACTTTTCATCCGAGAATTAGTGAGGTAGTTTTTTTTTTACTATTATGCAGTCTCTTTCTCTCTCTCTCTCTCTCTCTCTCTCTCTCTCTCTCTCTCTCTCTCTCTCTCTCTCTCTCTCTCTCACCGTAAAATCATTTTATATTTAAAGTTTCTTTCTTATTCATTCATTCATTCATTCATTCGTTCATGTCAAGGGAAACATGGCTAAATTGTGTTTGCCAGCTACTGAAATTCAGCTTTAACTGAGTATAAAGATACCAGTAATATCATAGAACTTAAGGCTTGTGTAAAGAAGGTAGCGACAAAAAGGTCAGAAGATAAAGGCATGATTTAATAAGCTCAGTGTTGTTATGGAATGTACTGAAAAGGTTATACAAAAGGTAGAACTTTCCAAGATGAATTCCAGAATTATATTTCAAATTTTAGGAGTTAAAAAGAAGAAACTACCACAAGTCAAAGCATATTGTTTTACATGAAAATTTAGAAAAAAAAAAATGATAATTTCTTGATGTTCATTAGTTATTTATAGAAACGCCTAGGCACAAGATTTTACAAAAAACGCTCTTTGTACAACCCAACATGGGTAGAAGGGTAGTAAGTGTAGAAAGTGCTTTTTGTCAATGGCTTAATTGTAGATGACAATCATTCGAAATGATATTCTTAAGCTTTTGTTTAGAAATAAAACCTCGGTTATCGTTGGTATTTCCAATTTTGACATATTGATGAAATGATATCTTTATGAATTTTGACTTAAGTGTTGTAGTTCCAAATGCAGTTGGGTTCGAGCCATGAAGCTGGCAAGTTGGCATAAGTTTTGAGATTAATGGCTATTGTCTAGACAGGTTATCCCGTAGAAATGCTAGAACAAGCTCCCCAGCTCACTGGCTTTAACAGTAGCATAATAATTCCCATTCCCTTTGTATTAGTTGCTTTATTTTCATTTTGGATTTCTGCATGAATTTTGTAGCAGTAATTTTTCATCCAGATTCAATAAACTTCAATTCATAAGAAAATTCTATATTAGTTTAATAAATGAAGTTCATCAGTATTTGGTGAGACGGTAAACGATTTATACAATTTCTAATATTCCAATGTGTACGAACAATCATTTTTATGATTTTTTTTCTCGACAATCATTCTAATAAAATTACTATTTTTCAGGTAGTTGGAGGATGTAGACAAGTGCAGAAATGGAAATACAAAGGGTACTATTGGATGAGTTGATTGTTTATAATCTTCATAATTC
>NC_090735.1:99750808-99773308 GCF_036898095.1 Palaemon carinicauda
CCCTACTTTTGATCATCCATGACAAATTGCACTGTGCTTAATACTTTAGGTCTCCTTTGACGAAGTCATGCACCACAGTCCTACTTTTGATCACCGCTGACAAATGTGTCATGCATCCCAAACCCACTTCTAGTCCCCTATGACAAAGACGCCATGCAACATAGCCGTAGTTTGGGTCACTTTCGATAAATGTCATACACTCCACTCCTACTTTAGGTTGACTAATGTCATGTACCACATAACTACTTTAGGTTGACTAATGTCATGTACCACATACCTACTTTAGGTCGTCTCTGACAAATGTATCTACAACCCCATCCCTGACTTACGTGACTTTTCACGAATGTGTCTTAGAGCCCAACCTCAATTTTGGTCACCTTTGACAAATGTTTCATGTGCCCCAGAACTACTTTTCATTATCTTTGTCGAATTTATAATGCAACACAATCATAATTTTGGACACCAATAAGAAGTGATGTAAACCCCAGTCGTAATTTAGGTCAATTTTATCATGTGTCATGCACCCAAACCCTACATTTGATTACCTTCGACTAATGTGTCAAGCTCCACAACCATACATTTGGTCACTTCTGATTAATGTGTCATGCACCACTTTTTATTTGCTTACCTCTCACTAACATGTCATGCACCCTAACCTTACTTTGAGTAACCTTTTGACTAATTCGTCTCGCACCCAAACCCTATTTTTATTAACCTTTTGACTAAAGTGTCATGCACCCAACCCTACTTTCATCAACGTTTTGACTAATGCGTCACGCATCGAACCCTACTTTTGGCAATCTTCTGACTAACATGTCATGCACCCAAACCATACTTTTAGTAACATTTTAATTAGCGTGTCATGCACTGAAACACTACAGTTAGTAACTTTTGAACAATGTGTCAAGCAATCCAACCCTACATTCTTCACCTTTTGACTGATGTGCCATGCACCCCGACAATACACTTGGTAACTTTTGACCAATGTGTCACGCACCATAACATTATATTTCGTAACTTTTGACTAATGTGTCATGCACCCGAGCTCGCTATTGGTTATCTTTTGACTAATATGTCATATGGTAGAACATTACTTTTGATCACCTTTTAACTGATGTGTCCTGCACCACATCTATACAATTAGTAGCTTTAGATCAATGTGTCATGCAATCTAACCTCAATTTTGGTCACCTTTTGACTAATGTGTCATATAACCCAATCCTACTTTTGGTCACCTTTTGACTAATGTGTCATGCACTCGAACCTTACTTTTGGTCACCTTTTGACTAATGTATAATATGGCACAACCCTACTTTTGGGGTGTTTTTGATTAATGTGTCATGCACCACAACTTTAGAATTGGTAACTTTTGATTAATGTGTCATGCACCACAACTTAAGAATTGGTAACTTTTGATTAATGTGTCATGTACCCGAACCCTACTTTTGGTCACCTTTTAACTAATATATAATATGTCACAACCTTACTTTTGGAGTCTTTTTTACTAGTGTGTCATGCGTCACAATTATAAAAGTGGTAACCTTTGAATAATTTGTTATACAACCCCTTCCCTACTTTTTTCTCCTTTTGACTAATGCGTCATGCACCAATTTGACTAATTTCTTGTGTATCACAACCCTACTTTTAATAACCTTTTGATTAATGAGTCACACACCGCGACCCTAGTTTTAGCAATCTTCTGACTATCATGTCATGCACCCTAACCATACGTTTAGAAACCTTTTAATTAGTGTGTCATGCACCGAAACGCTGAAGTTGGTAATTTTTGAATAATGTTTTAAGCAAACCAACCCTACATTTTTCACATTTTGACTGATGTGTTATGCACCCCGACAATACACTTGGTAACTTTTGATTAATGTGTCATACACCCGAAAACTGCATTCGATCACCTTTTGACTAATATGTCATATGTTACAAGACTACTTTTGGTCACTATTTAACTAATGTGTGATGCCCTATAACTCTACAATTGGGGGCTTTTGATCAATGTTTCATGCACCCCAACCCTTTTTTGGTCATCTTTTGACTAATGTGTCATGCATCCCAAACTCTACAGTTCATAACTTTTGACTAATATGTCATGTACCCGAACTCACTATTGGTCTCCTTTTCATTAATATGGAACAATACTACTCTTGATCACCTTTTAAGTAATGTGTCCTGCATCATATCACCACAATTAGTAGCTTTAAATCAATGTGTCATGCACCCTAACCTTAATTTTGGTCACCTTTTGACTAATGTGTCATATAACCCAATACTACTTTTGGTCACCTTTTGACTAAGGTGTCATGCATCCCTGCACTATGGTTGGTAACTTTTGATTAATGAATCGTGCACCTGAACCTTACTTTTGGCCCCCTTTTGACTAATATATGATACGGCAAAACCCTACTTTTGGAGTCTTTTTTAGTGATGTGTTATGTACCACAACTATAGAATTGGTAACTTTGATTAATGTGTCATGCACCACAACTATAGAATTGGTAACTTTTGACTAATGTGTCATGTACCCGAACCCTACTTTGGGTCACCTTCTGACTAATATATAATACGGCACAACCCTACTTTTGGAGTCTTTTTTACTAGTGTGTCATGCGCCGCAATCATAAAAGTGGTAACTGTTGAATAATTTGTTATACACCCCATCCTTACTTTTTTCTTCTTTTGACTAATGCGTCACGCAACCAAACCCTACTATTACTAGCCTTTTGACTAATTTCTCATGTAACGAAACCCTACTTTAAATAACTTTTTGATTAATGCGTCATGCACCGCAACCTGAGTGTTGGTAATCTTCTGAATAACATGTCATTCACCCAAACCATACTTTTAGTAAACTTTTAATTAATGTGTCATGCACCGAAAAACTACAGCTGTTAACTTTTGAATAATGGGCGAAGTAACCCAACCTTACTTTTTTCACCTTTTGACTAATGTATCATGCACCCCAACAATTCACTTGGTAACTATTGAATAATGAGCCATACACCCGAACACTACATTTAATCACCTTTTGACTAATGTCATATGGTACAACCCTACTTTTGGTCATAATTTAACTAATGTGTCATGCACCATATCAGTGCAATTGGTGGCTTTTAACCAATGTGTCCTGCACCCCAGCCCTTCTTTGGTCATATTTTGACTAATGTGTCATGCATCCCGACAATACACTTGGAAACTTTTGACTAATGTGTCACGCACTCCAGCCCTACAGTTCGTAACTTTTGACTAATGTGTCACGCACTCCAGCACTACAGTTCGTAACTTTTGACTAATGTGTCACGCACTCCAGCACAACAGTTCGTAACTTTTGACTAAAGTGTCATGCACCCGAACTCACTATAGGTCACCTTTTGACTATTATGTCCTATGGTACAACACTACTTTTGATCATCTTTTAACTAATGTGTCCTGTACCTCATCTCCAAAATTGGTAGCTTTAGATCAATGTGTTACCTTTTGACTAATATATAATACGGCACAATCGTACTTTTGGAGTCTTTTTGACTAATGTGTCATGCACCACAATTATACAATTGGTAACTTTTGAATAATTTGTCATACACCCCATCCCTATTTTTTTCTCCTTTTGACTAATGCGTCATGCACCGCAACCCTAATTTTGGTAATCTTCTGACTAACATGTCATGCACCCAAACCATACTTTTAGTAACCTTTTAATTAATGTGTCACAAAAACACAACAGTTGGTAGCTTTTGAATGATGTCTCAAGTAACCTAACCTTAGTTTTTTCACCTTTTGACTAATGTGTTATGCACCCCAACAATGCACTCTGTAACTTTTGAATTATGTGTCATACACCCAAACACTACATTTGATCACCTTTTGACTAATATGTCATATGGTACAACCCTACTTTTGGTCACAATTTAACTAATGAGTCATGCACCAAAACTCTACAATTAGTGGCTTTTGACTAATGTGTCATGTACCCCAATGCTACAGTTCGTAACTTTTGACCATTGTGTCATGCATCTGAACTTACTATTGGTCACCTTTTGCCTGATATGTCATTTGGTACAACACTACTTTTGATCACTTTTTAACTGATGTATCCTGTACCCCATCTCTACAAGTGGTAACTTTTGATCAGTGTGTCTTGCACCCTAACCTACTTTTGGTCACCTTTTGACTGATGTGTCATATAACACAATCCTACTTTTGGCTACCTTTTGACTAATGTGTCATGGACCACAAACCTACTTTCGGTCACATTTTGACAAATGTGTCATGCAATCCTGCACTACAGTTGGTAACTTTTGACCTGTGTGTCATACACTCGAACCCTGCTTTTGGTTACCTTTTTACTAATATATATAATACGGCACAACCCTAGTTTTGGAGTCTTTTTGACTAATATGTCATGTACCACAATTATACAATTGGTAACTTTTGAATAATTTGTCATACACCCCATCCTTACTTTTTTCACATTTTGGCTAATGTGTCATTCACACCAACAATTCGGTTGGTATCTTTTAACTAATGTGTCATGCATCCAAATCCTACTTTTGGTAACCCTTCAACTAATATGTCATATGGTACAACGCTACTTTTGGTCACCTTTTAACTGATGTGACATGCAACACACCTGTACAATTGGTAGCTTTTGGACATTTTTTGACTAATGTGTTATGCACCTTTGCATAATAGTTTGTAACTTTTGAATAATCTGTCATGTACACTAACCCTACTTTTAGTTATCTTTTGACTAATATACCATATGGCACAACCGTACTTTTGGTCACCATTTGACTAATGTGTCATGCACCATACTATACAATTGGAAACTTTTGACTAATATGTCAAGCACCACAACTATACAACTTGGAACTTTTGAATAATGTTTCATGTACCCTCACCCTAATTTTTAAACTTTTGACTAATGTGTCTTGCACCCCAGCACTACAGTTGGTAGCTTTTGATTAATGTGTCATGCACCCGAACACTACTTTTGGTCACCTTTTGACTAATACATATAATACGGTACAACCCTACTTTTGGAGTCTTTTCGACTAATGTTTCTTACATCCGAACCCTACTTTGGTCACCTTTTGACTAATTTGTCATATGGTACAACACTACTTTTGGTCACCCTTTAACTGATGTGTCATGCACCAGAACTCTCCAATTGGTATGTTTTGATCAAGGTATCATGCAACTAAACCCTACTTTTGGTCACCTTTAGACTGATATGTCATACGACACAACCCTACGTTTGGATACCTTTTGACTAATATAACATACACCTCAACTATTTAAGTGGTAACTTTGGACTAATGTGCCATGCACCAAAATGATTGAATAACGTGTCATGCACCACAACCCCACTTTTTTCACCTTTTGACTAATGTTTCATGCACCCCAGCATTACAGTTGGTAACTTTTAACTAATATTTCATGCACCTGAACCCTACTTTATGTCTCCTATTATTATTATTATTATTATTATTATTATTATTATTATTATTGTTATTATTATTATTACTTGCTAAGTTACCACCCTAGTTGGAAAAGCAGGATGCTATAAGCCCAACGGCTCCAACAGAAAAAATAGCCCAGTAAAGAAAGGAAATAAGGAAAAAAATAAACTACAATATAAATAGTAAATAATCAAAACAAAATATTTTAAGAACAGTAAAAACAATCAATAAATTTTTTCTATTCAAATTATCAAAACTTAAAAAAACAAGCAGAGTGAAATAACATAGAACAGTGTGCCCGAGTGTACCCTCCAGCAAGAGAACTCTACCCCAAGACAGTGAAAGATCATGGTACAAACGCTATGGTCCAACCTTACTTTTGGTCACCTTTAAACGGATGTGTCATGCACCAAAACTCCGCAACAGGTAGATTTTGATCAAAATGTCGTGCACCTTAACCCTACTTCTGGTCACCTTTAGACTAATGTGTCATGCACCAAAAGACTACAGTTGGTAACTTTTCACAGATGTGTCTAGCACCATAACCCTACTTTTAGTTCCCTTTTGACAAATATCCCTTATAGCACAACCCTACGTTTAGTCTCCTTTTGACTAATGTGTCATTCACCACAACTATATAATTGGTAGCTTTTGATCAAAGTGTCATGCACCTCTACCCTTCTTTTGGTCACCTTTAGGCTAAGTGTTTTATTTCATGCACTTGCTTCACATAATGTTTATAGAAAACTCTAGAAGATGTCCACCCCGTATATGAGCGGAGTCTATCAAAGTCCATATGTTGAAAGAAGTTCAACGAGGAAGCAATTTTTCTAGGATCGTGACCTGCGGGTGTACTGTCAGGATCCGCTCTGATAATAAAGTAGGTGAGTTTCGCCCTCAGTTGTTTTAGGGATAAGTTTGATCCTGAGGTTTCGACTTGGAAGAGCTGCCCCTCCTTGAAGTCTGAAGTTCTTCGAAGATAGACCTTAAGACACTCTACTTGACATAGAGAGACATCCTCCTTCAAAGGGCAGATTCTCCAAGGACCCCATCTTTTGGTGGGCAGCTCGTTTTTGGCGAGAAAGGTAGGATCGGGAAAGAGATTCAGTTCTCCCTCTTCTGTGAACTGAATATGGCCCTCGTTTCTAGATAGGGCCACTATTTCACCAACTATAGCCTCTGAGGTTATACCGAACAAGAATATCACTTTCTGCGTTAGATCCTTTAGGGTACAATCTTCGTTGTTCAAGTTCGAAGCATAGTGCAAGACTTTGTCCAAGGGCCATGACATGGGCTTTGGAGGGATTTCTTGTTTGAGTCTAGCGCATGCTTTCAGAAACTTATTGAAAATTTCGTTTGACATATCCACCTGGAAAGCGTAAAGAAGAGATCTAGTCAAGGCTGACTTACACGTAGTTATTGTGGTGGAAGCCAGGCCTTGTTCATGAAGGTAGATGAAGAAGGAAAGGCAAAAGTCTATCAAGATTTTTGCCGGTCTGTTTGCTTTGACAAAGGAGACCTACTTCTTCCAAGATGATTCATATTGTCTTCTAGTTGACTTTGACTTGTATTCTTCTATAAAGTCGATATTGCCTTTTGAGATCCCGAACCTTTTCTTGTCTGCTAAGGCGAGAAATTCATGAGATGTAGGTTTTCGGTTCTCAATGATGAAGCGTTGACAGTCGACTTCTGAACCAGGTGGGATAGAACTGGATTCGGTAGAGGAAACAGCTTCAGCTTCAGTTCCATCACTAGTGGGAACCAATTGCTCCTGGGCCATTTGAGGCCCACTACCGCTGCTGTTCCCTTGAAGGATCTCAGCTAGTTGAGGACCTTCAGCAGGAGATTTGTAGGTGGGAACAGATAGATTTGATTCCATCTGTTCCAATCGAGGGACATAGCGTCCGTCGCTTCTGTCCAAGGCTCCTCGTATGGGCCATACATCGAGGTAGTTTCTTGTTGTCGCTCGTTGCGAAGAGGTCGATCTGCAGTTCCAGGACTTTTTCCAAGATGAAGGAGAATGAGTCTGCGTCCAGGGACCAATCTGTCTCTATCGGTTTTCACCTGGATAGAGCGTCCGCCGTCACATTGCGGAACCCTTGCAGGTGAACTGCTGATAAGTGCCATCTTTTCTTCCTTGCCAAATGAAAGATGGCTAACATCACGTGATTGATGTAAGGCGATCTCGAGCCTTGTCGGTTCAGACATTTCAATATTACTTCGCTGTCCAGGACCAACCTGATGTGGGCTGATCTGTGAGGGGATAGTTTCTTCAACGTTAGGAAGACTGCCATGGCTTCCAGAATGTTGATGTGAAAGGTCTTGAACAGGTGCGAGCAGTTCCCTTGGACTTTCCTTTGATGGGAATAGCCTCCCCCTCCTTCTGGAGAAGCATGTGTGTGGATGACCACTGAAGGTTGAGGTGGTTGTAAGGGCATTGCCCTTGTCAGGCTCTTGACCTTTGACCACGGCCTCAGAAGTGATCACAGTAAGGTTGGTGTCAATCTATGTTGATCTCTTTAAGCGTTTGATGCGTATCTTCTCCAGATTCCTGACCTATCCTTTAGTTGTGCTTTTAGCACTGGGTCTGTCACTGCTGCGAATTGGAGAGAGCCCAGTACTCTTTCCTGTTGCCGTCTTGAAATCTTGTTGGATTTCAGTAGTCTCCGGACAGAACCCGCAATCTCTCTCCTCTTCTTTGGTGGAATGGAAAGGCGGTGTAACTGCAAGTTCCAATGGATTCCTAACTATTGAAACTCTTGAGCTGGAGAGAGGCGAGACTTTTTGTAGTTGATCTTGAAGCCCAGATGATCCAGGAACTGGGTCACCTTCTTGGCTGCCTGCAGACAAGCTGTCTTAGAAGCTGCCCACACCAGCCAGTCATCCAGGCATGCTGCTACCTGAATGCCTTCTAAGCGTAGCTGTTGGACGACTGTGTCTGCAAGTTTGGTGAATATCCTTGGGGCTATGTTTAGTCCAAAGGGCATGGCTGTGAAGACATAATTTGTTTTCTGTAGTTTGAATCCTAGTGTGACGGGCCGAGAGAGGGTTGTGAACTCAAAGGCAGGATGCAATCAACTGAGTTGTATATTAAGGAACACTCTCCTTTATATACAAAACCTCAAGGCAACAGGACATAACCTGTTCGAGAGCCAGACAATGTTACAGAGCAAAACCGGAGACATGATCATTCAGGTTCTTTTTAGTGCGAGGGAAGAGCGCAGATACAAGCATAATATATACAAAATAATTATGTACAATTGTGTGACACACGGTTGGTACATGGCTCCCCCCCTAAAAATGACATACTGTACATGTTAAATAGGGCGCCCTGATCTAGAGAGGCGAACTGTAGGCGGGTCATCTGGCAGAAGATAAGCAGGTTTTAGACGATCAATGGAGACCCAGTCTTCTTTGCCCCGAATGTTTAGTAGGAATGCTTTCGGACTGCGTCGGATCACAAGGAAAGGGCCCGTGTAAGGGGGCGTTAGTGGTGGCTTGCTAGTGTCGTTGCGCAGGAAGACGTGCGTTGCAGAGTGCAAGTCCGTTGGTATGTGATGCTTCGCTGGGGGCTTGTAAGTCTGGCGGCACGGAGTAAATTTTCCCACGACGTGACGTATGCGCTGGAGATCGTCGGAGGAGGTTGTAGAAGGAAAAAATTCGGCACGGACGACCAACGGGTCGCCATACACCATTTCAGCTGCCGAGATGTCGAGGGCATCTTTAGGAGTGGTCCTTAGTCCCAGGAGGACCCAGGGAAGCTGAGTAAACCAGTTGCAATCCTTGCAGCGGGACATCAAAGCTGCCTTGAGGGTGCGATGAAAACGTTCAACCATTCCATTGGCAGCGGGGTTGTAGGCCGTTGTCTGATGTAGGGTGATGCCCAGGAGATCCTTAGCATCCTTAGAAATGCCGTGCCAAATGAACTTTGCCTTCAGCAGCTGTGCAGTAGAACGGCACGAGGGATGTGAAAGGCCGTGGATGAAATCAAACACCTGTCGGCGCATGGGAGCAGGAATCCAAGGTCGCGGTCTACCAGTACTGACGTCACAGAGGAGGGTGGTGTTGGAGTTTTCGAGGGGAAAGTCTTCCCAACGGAGGGACGTGCAGGATGTCCTACAAGCTTGATACTCTGGATTCTGTCGTTGGGCTTCAGCCAGGGCGTTGTAATCCAATCCCAGTTGAACGGCAGCCAACGTGTTTCTTGACAGGGCATCGGCAACGGGATTCATTTTCCCAGGGACGTATTGGAGGGTGCAATTGTATTCAGCCACGGCGGAGAGATGTCGGCGTTGACGGGCGGACCAGGCGTCAGACTGTCAAGTGAAGGCGTGCACCAGAGGCATGTGGTCTGTGCGAAAGACGAAGGGCGTACCTTCTAAGAAATGGCGAAAGTGACGGACAGCCAAGTGCACCGCCAGCAATTCTCGATCGAAGGTAGAATAACCCGATTCTGCCTTGGACAGTTTTCTGCTGAAGAAGGCCAATGGGTGGGGCGA
Organism: Palaemon carinicauda; assembly: GCF_036898095.1. Classification (NCBI taxonomy): domain Eukaryota; kingdom Metazoa; phylum Arthropoda; class Malacostraca; order Decapoda; family Palaemonidae; genus Palaemon; species Palaemon carinicauda. Next base: position 99,760,782 of record NC_090735.1, read on the forward strand.
GCCTTTGACCACCTGCTTGAGTACTGCACCAATAGCGACGTCGCTGGCATCGGTGGAGAGAAGGAGAGGGGTGTGTGGGATAGGAAAAGTGAGAGCCGCAGCAGTTGATAGGGCCTTCTTTGCATTGCAGAAGGCTGCTTCTTGAAGGGGACCCCACTTCAGGTCCTTTGGCTTGCCCTTGAGGGAGGCGTAGAGGGGAGCAAGAGTGGCGGCAATGGCTGGCAGAAAACTGTGATAATAGTTGATCATGCCCAAGAATTCCTGCAGAGCTTTGACGGTCGAGGGCGCAGGGAAGTTCTGAACGGCTGCTACCTTCTCAGGGAGGGGATGGACTCCTTCAGGAGTGATACGGTGCCCTAAGAACGACACTTCGTTGGCGCCAAAGGTACACTTGTCGTACCGGACTACAAGGCAGTTTTGTTGCAGGCGGTCGAGCACGATGCGCAGGTGACGGAGGTGTTCCTCTTTTGAGGAGGAGAACACAAGTATGTCGTCCACATAACATACACAGAAAGGGAGGTCCCCTAAGATACCATCCATGAGACGTTGAAACGTTGTCCCAGCAATACGAAGGCCAAAACAGGAGTAATTGAAGGTGTATGTACCAAACGGAGTGGTGATGGCGGTCTTGGGTATGTCTTCTGGGTTCATAGGCACCTGATAATACTCCTTCAGGAGGTCGAGCGTAGAGAAAACCTTTGCTTTGTGCAGGTAGGAGGTCACGTCGGCAATGTTTGGGAGGGGGTAGTGATCCGGTTCTGTTTGCATGTTCAGGCGCCTGTAATCCCGGAATGGACGGAGGGAGCCGTCTTTCTTCAGAACGATGTGTAAGGGTGACGACCATGGGCTGAAGGCCTTTTGGCAAAGGCCCATTTCCTCCATTTCGGCGAACGTCTGTTTGGCGGCTGCCAATCGCTCCGGTGCCAGACGTCTGAATTTTGCGAAGACTAGGGGTCCCGTCGTCTTGATATGGTGATAAATACCGTCCTTGGCAGGAACCGTGGGCGTTTGGCGAAGTTCTGGACGGAAAACTTCCGGGTACGACGTGAGGAGGTGGGCGTAGGCATCCGTGGGTGCGCTGATGTGGAGAGCGAGGTTAGAGGGGGAGGGTTGAAGAGGTGTCGATAAGTACGAGTCTACGTTGACCAATCATCGGTGGGCGACATCGACCAGAAGGTGGAAATGAGAGAGGATTGGCATTGTGACGTCAGCAACGAGAAACTTCCAATGGAATTTACCATTTGCGAACAATAATGTGAGGTTCTCGTAACCGTAGGTGGGTATCGCAGATCCGTTGGCAGCTACCAAGCGGACGTCGGCAGATGTAGACAGACTACGTCGTGCCTTGAAGAGTTTCCTTGGCAAAAGAGAACGACAAGCACCCGTGTCTACCAAAAATCGTACGCCCATTCCTGCATCCTGTAAAAAGAAAAGATTAGAAACATGGGAGGCCACCGCCACAAGCGATGGCCTACTTACACGTTTTTTGACCACTGACAATCCTTGGCACATTTCTTCGCGGTTGCCCCGAATCTGAAGTGGTAGTAGCAAAACTGCGGCGGATGGGAGGTAGTAAGTGGCTGTAGAAGTCGTTTGTTGGGGCGCGAGCAATTGGTGGGTGGTGGGCGGCTTTGTTGCCGCTTCGGCACGTCACAGAGTAGGTGTTTATGTCCTACGGCATTCATGTCAGCTTCGGTTGACGTTGAATAGGCATCCTCGTCGTCAGGGATGGAGGCGTTGATGGAGGTCTGGAAGTGGCTGTCCATAAGGGCGTCGGCTTTGGTCATCAAGTCCTTTATGGGTAGACTATCGACATCGGGTATGGCAGCGCGTACAGGTTCGGGTAAACGGCGTATCCAAAGGGCACGAAGTAGGTTCACCTCACGAGGAGACCCGTCTGCGGCAGGTTGTAGACGAGCGATACTGGTCATTTCCCTGAGGGCAAGCGAAGCCCTTTGGTCCCCCAACGGTTGTTGCGAGAGCTGAAAAAGCTTTGCTATACGGGCGGCTGGCGACGGCGAGTACTGCTGCAGAAGGTATGTTTTGAGGGCGTCATACGCTATTGGGGTGTCTCCTTGTTCACAAAGCCAGTCGGATATTTCTGGGAAGGTGTCCTCGGGTATCGCCGCGAGAACATAATCCGCTTTGGTGGTTGAGCGAGTCACGCCACTGATACGAAACTGGACTTCTGCGCGCTGAAACCAAGCAAACGCCTCTCCGCTGGCAAACGATGAAAGTTTGAATGGAGCTGCCGCAGCACCAACTGCCGTAGAGTCCGCCATAGTACCAACGATGAAGGGGCGAGGGGGTGGGGGTGGAAGGCGATGGGAGCGAGTCGACTTCCGGGGTCACCAATGTGACGGGCCGAGAGAGGGTTGTGAACTCAAAGGCAGGATGTAATCAACTGAGTTTTTTATTAAGGAACACTCTCCTTTATATACAAAACCTCAAGGCAACAGGACATAACCTGTTCGAGAGACAGACAATGTTACAGAGCAAAACCGGAGACATGATCATTCAGGTTCTTTTTAGTGCGAGGGAAGAGCGCAGATACCAGCATAATATATACAAAATAATTATGTACAATTGTGTGACACACGGTTGGTACACTAGGTAGGAGGAGAAGGGGCGGCTGACTAGTAGGTGCCAATAAGCATCTGCCAGGTCATTGAGACCGTGTACGTCCCTTTTGGTAACAGGGTCCTTATGTGTTGTAGGGTTAGCATTCGGAACTTGTTGCTCGCAATGAACTTGTTAAGTGAAGACAAGTCTAGAATGACTCTGAGTCTGTTCGAGTCTTTCTTGGGAACACAAAACAGCCTTCACTGGAATTTGATGGACTCTGTTTTCCTTATTAACTTTTTGTTTAAGAGTTCTAAGGTATATTCTTCCAATAAGGGGGTGGAGTGCTGGAAGAATTAAGGAAAAGGTGGTGGAGTTTTGTTCAATTTCCACCCGAGTCCATTCTTGATTAGGCTGTGTGCCCAAGGATCGAAGGTCCAACAATCCCGAAAGTGAAAGAGTCTTCCGACTACCTAGAGTATCTCATTGTTGAGATGATCCGGAGGGTTTGTTCCCCTGACCACGTCCTCTTCTACCCCTTGAGGGGTTTCTTGAGGAGCCTCTTGTAGAGCCTCTGCCTCTGGGGCAAAAGGTAGTGGTGTGCCTCTCAAAGCCTGGGTTAAAGACTGACGACTTAGCTACCAGCTGCTGGGTCTCCATTTGGAAGGTAGCTTGCGGTTGGGCAACCCTTTGGGGCACAGTGGTCATGGCAGCAGTAGGATGTTGTGCAGGTCTGTGAGACACGCGTGGCTTCTTTGTCTTCCTGTTCTTGGGTTGGGGACCAGCGTCAGAGGATGATTTCCTCTTGGAAGACATGTCCCACTTCTGGAGAAGGTTCCTATTCTCTGTGACGGCTTAAGCAATTACCTCCTGGACTACTTCTTTTGGGAAGAGGTCCTTGCCCCAGATACATGAAGTGATAAACTTCCTGGGCTCGTGTTTGACCGTTGTATTGGTAAACACATGCTCTCTACAGGCCCTCCTGGCCTTTACGAAATCGTGCATGTCCTTCACAAGGGTAACGATGTGCATCTTGGCTAGGACTGTGTACCTATCTGGGGTGTTTGAGAAGCCTACACATATCTCCATACAGTTCTGGAGAGATAAGGAGGCTGCTAGTCTCTCTTTTGTCTCCTGTTCCTTTCTTAGATGTTCAGACAACTTTGGAAGGTTCTCGTTGAACTCTTGTCCTGCTATCTCTGGATCCAGTTTCGAGATTGAGAAGGTTAGATGAACCTCATTCCATTCGTTCTTGCAGGTAGGCATGGCTAGAGACAATGGTCTGCATTCCTCTTGTGTAGGGCATGGTTTGCCTGCATCAACTACTTTTAGCATACAGTTGAGAGCTTTGGCCGAGAAGGGAAAAGCTCTTGCGGAAGGAGCAAGGAAGGTAGGGTGCCTCTTGCTCAAAACTGAAACCTTCGAGTTGGTATAGCTGGCTTTTTTAGGGTACTAGTCAAGAGAGCCTGCTCCTTGTCATGTTCAAAGATCATGACCTCCTTAGGTTCCGTCACCTCTCGAGATGCTGGTTCATCCCGCAATCTCACGAAACATTCTGGGTAAGCCGAAATGTTAGGCCAGAATTGGAGATCTTCGAGGGGTTTGGCCCCCATCTTCTCAGAGATGGATAGTTTCCCATTCATCATGGGCATATACTCCGCATACCTCCAGGGGTTGGTTTCTGACCATTGGTGTAAGTCGGAGACTCTGACATGCTTGTGAGAGCCTCTGAAAGCGCCCGAGAGTTGCACTTCTCTGACTTCCCTCCTCATCTCTTATTCCTCATCAGTTGCTGCTGTTCATCATCAGTTGCAGCTGTGCCATAAGTGCTTCGCCCTTGTATAACAGAGGTTCTGAATGAGGAGTTCGGGCCGAAGAGGTTGACGGCACAGGTTGATATGCCATCACAGAAAACTGAGGGTCTTCCGCTATTGTTGATATGGATCCTTCTTCCTCCTCGGGGCCACCTCTTCTTCAGGATTTTCTTGTAGAAGATCCTTTTCGGCGTCTGAGGACACCTCCAACATCTGTTCTTGATGGATTTCCATGCCTTCAAGAGCCTTGTTGATGTCAACCTTTATCGTCAGCTGGATGAAGGGAAGCTTGACCTGTGCCTGAGGCACAACCGCGTCGGATTGGGCCTTAGGGAACAGAAGGCTTCTCATTGCTTCGTTTCGCAGGTAAGGTCCCAGAGAGTTCTTCTGGAACACTCTTACCCACTTCCGAAGCGTTTCCCTCTCAGTATCCCTCGACTCCGTCGTCTCAGGATCACCAAAATCGTCGGTCATCAAGGCCGAGCAGGCGGTGCAACCCTTCGGATCCCAATACCTTAGGGTTTCAGTTGCGATGGAGCAGGGGACATGAGACCTGCACATCTAGTGGCCACAAAAGTCCCTACTTTTGTGGTTGCAGAACATAACTACACACTTCCCCTTGGCCTCCTCCTATAAGGAAGTAGAGTGAAATGAGTATGGGGTAATTTATATCAGTGATAAATTTTCACATGCATTAAAATAGTATACATTACTATTATTAATATAGCTTAGGATAGTAAGCTAGAAAGGAAATAGGAAAGACACATATCTGTGTTTCCCATCCAGGCAAATGCTGTGACCTCCCCCAATACTAATATTTTGATTTCCTTATTAGGGAAAAGACAGAGTGGAATAACTCTCGTACGTAGAGCCGGAGTCAGTGTATACTAACACTAACTCCACCACTTGTAGGATATTGATACTGAAGGGTAATTATTGGTATTGCGTTGATCTAAGATATATTGGAATGTTGAAGGAATACTTCACCTCAACATTTTATAAACGGTCTCAACAATGTGAAAGGATACACAGAGTATGTTGGAAATTCATACTACTGTATCATTCTATACTGTAGTTTTCTAACTGCTGTATTGTTATACTGCAGGAATACTGACTACTGTATTGTCTTATACTGTAGTTTTGGCAGTATGCTACTGGGTTAGGCTAGTACCTGATGGCACTAGCCGGCAGAGAGAGAGAAAGAATGGAGAGAAGGACTACCATATTATTATAGTTTAGTACAATAATTAGGGTTGTAGGGACTACTGTCTCTACTGCCTTCTTTCCAGAATGAGGATTCAAATGGAAGGGATGAAAATGCATTGATTCTAGCTTCCATCCAGCCACAATTTCTGTTGCCGGCTACACTGCCGATTGCAGGGTTTGTGGATGGCAGTCCAAGGGAGGACTGAAGAACACTCAAAGTTGTAATGGGTTTCCCACCGGCAGCCGTCAGGGCCGGTTCAACCTTTCCCGGTGCATTGCATTTGTTAGGGAGATGGTCGAAGCGGTAACCTAACCGCTTTTGTGGGAGCCCGGCCGGTAACTCAGTCAGCCCGACAAGCGGGGGTGATTTTAGAATACCGGCCACAGGAATCGTGGTGGCTAAGCTGTCACTATAGGACAGAAGGGGAAGGGAAAGGGTCTTATATTTTACATAGAAAGGTGGCGGCAAGTATGCCTCCAACTTTCGGCTGCAAATTAAGGAACAATTGTTTCCTATACCGGCGCCGTCTTGGGCGGCAGAGGAATAATGATTCCCCAGCCTAAGACATTGCCGGATATAAGACATGTCGTCTAGTCCACAAGGGAGAGAGGTGGTGGCAATTATTTTGCCCACTTTCGCTTGTGGACTAGGGAAGCCGAGCTTCCTATGTCAGCAACGGTGTAACCGGCAGGGGAATGACTATTCCCCCATCGGTAGCTTCGTCGGCAACAAGACATAATACCCTGAGTTACTGACGTATTTCAAAGCCGAGATACTCGCTGGCAAAGAAGATTGACAGAAAATGCTATCCCAGTCAAGACGGAGTACACTACTCAATGGCAATGACGAAAGACAGGGTTGTCGCCTGGGCTGGCGACACTCAGGGGGAAAGAAGGGTTTATCTTCATTTCTCTAAGAGAGAAGAGTATAGAATTATGCTAGAAATTCTAAGAGATATATATATCTCCGATCGAATTAATAAAACGGTACTCGAGGATAAACGCGGGATAACGTTAATAAAGTATACTAAAACGCGTTAGGCTAGCCTAGCTCAAGTCGGGATCCGGCTACACTAATACCACCGAGGCTCTATCATGTACAATAGAAACATTTATTCAGAAGAGGAAATATTATGTGTGTAGATCTTATCTTCACTTGTATAATTTTGCCTAAATAGCTAGAATTTGTTTATAGCTAAATACTGGGGACGTCGTACTACTAACTAAATAAAGCATTTATGGCGTACGACAGCAGTCCTAAAATGGCCGCCTCCGGTGTTGGCATGGCTCCGCTTAACACACCTAAATTATGTTAATTTAACTGCGAGCTAAAAATTATACACAGGAAAGACTAAATACTCAACTTTCCAGAGGATGAAGATGCTGGAGATTATATGGTAATAATCCTTCGAAAGAGTAACAACACCGAGAGCAACGTGGGAGAACACCGTGCTTAAATTGCTACTTGAAAGGGAATAGTTACGCCGTAGTATTATGGGAGGGGTTCCACCGGGTAACCTTGATAACGGCTCCCCTTCAATTTCGCCACTCTTCCCCCTCAAAGAGTAAAATCTATTCGGGGTAAAGATTTGTAGAATAAACAATATCCTTAAAGTTATATTAAGGATACTCGCGCCAGGAATTAGAATTCTGGAAATCTGTGGTTAATTCTCTGGGAGTATCACTGTAGCCAAATATCCCTTAGAAAGCTGCCTAAAGGAACCTTCCATCAGGACGACATGGCTGAGCCCAAAAATATGTCATATGGCACAACCGGGATTTTAGTCTCCTTATGAATAATCTATCATATGACAAAACCCTACTTTTGGTCAACTATAGACTAACGTGTCATGCACCGCAACTCTATAATTATAATTGATAACTATTCATAAATGTGGCATTCTCCCCTGCTTTTGGTAACCTTTTAACTAATATGTTATATGACACAACCATACTTTTTGGTGACCTTTTGACTAGTGTGTCATGAACTAAAACTTTACAGTTGGTAACTTTTGACTAATCTGCCATGCAACCCAACCCTATTATTGGGCACCTTTTGACTAATGGGTCAAACACCCCATCCATCCTTTTTTTTTAACCTTTGACTGATGTGTAATACACCCTTACTCTACATTTGGTAACATTTGACTAATATGTCATGCACCCAAACTCTACTTTTCGTCACCTTTTGACTGTCTCAAACACACAAACTCTACAGTTGGTAACTTTTGACTACGTCATATACTACAACATTACTTTTGGTCATCTTTTGACTACTCTGTCACCTCTACAGTTGGCAACTTTTTACTGAGTCATACACTCCAACCCTACTGATGACGAATTTAATAAACGTTAATATTTTTGTGTATTTAATAATGACGAAGTTAATAAACGTTAGGTTTTATCTACTTTTACATTTCAATGATAAAGGGTTATATATCTTTAGCCTATATTTTAATTCCATTTTTATCTTTATACCTGTAAGTCTTCTTATCAGACTGACGGAAAGCAATCATTGTTAAGAGCAAAATCATATTATTTCATAAATCTCTTATGATATGTCACTCCTTTAATGACTATTTTTTGTCATTTTTTAAAGGATTTTATATATATATATATATATATATATATATATATATATATATATATATATATATATATATATATATATATATATATATATATATATAAATATATATATATATATATATATATATATATATATATATATATATATATATATATATATATATATATATGTGTGTGTGTGTGTGTGTGTGTGTGTGCTACGTTGCGTAATATTACATTCTATAACTGATTTAGGTTAGTTATTATCATTATTATTATTATTACTAGCTAAGCTAGTTGGAAAAGCAAGATACTATAAGCCCAAGGGCTCCAACAGGGAAAAATAGCTCAGTGAGGAAAGGAATTGCGGAGATAAATAAACGATATAAGTAATGAAAATTTAAATAAAATATTCTAAAAACGTTAACAACCTTAAAACAGATATTTCATATATAACCTATAAAAGGACTTATGTAAGCCTATTCAACATAAAAACATTTGCTGCGAGTTTGAAGTTTTGAAGTTCTACTGATTCAACTACCCGATTACAAAGATTATTCCACATGGTCACAGCTGGAATAAAACTTCTAGGGTGCTGTGTAGTATTAAGCCTCATGCTGGAGAAGGCCTGACTATTAGAATTAACTGCATCCCTAGTATTACGAACAGGATGGAACTGTCCGGGGAGATCTGAATGTAAAGGATGGTCAGAATTATAAAAAATCTTATGCACCATGCATAACGAACTAATTAAACGACGGTGTCAGAGATTAATTTCTAGATCAGGAATAAGAAATTTAATGGAACCTAAGTTACCTGACAAAATGTTATTTTTTCTTTAAAAAAGGATGTTTATTACCACAATGCAATACCAATATTGTGATATATTCTTTTGTGAGCATCTTACTTTTCTTGCCTTGCGAAGTTTTCAATTAGATTAATATTTCCATTTGACTGTCTTTACATAGCTTATACCTACCTATTTTTCAAGATATCAAATGGATAAACATACTATACTACGCTCTTATTGTAAAACAAAACAAAATATAACTGCAGTGTTTTTTTAATATTCTAATATTATTATTATTATTATTATTATTATTATTATTATTATTATTATTATTATTATTATTATTAATATTATTATTATTATTACTATTATTATTATTATTATTATCAAGCCGTCTATAAACATTTCAGGTCTTTATGAATGAAGTTAATGATAACATCTTTAAGTACATAGTAACCCATTAAATCTTAACGCAGTCGTAATAAAAGAGTTACCCTTAAAATCTGTTTTCTGCTCACGAAGCCCCGCTACAATCTGCACTCCTGTTTGGGAAAACAAATTTCGCGCCCTGGCCAACCTACTACCAGTAATGACAATGATCAGGTCTTTGCAGTTTCACTTATTAGCTGCCTTCCATTCCTGTACTTCCTCTGAGTATGGACCCTTCCTTGCGGGATTGTTCATGCTCCCCCTGTTGACTTTACAGTGCGTCTGCCGTCTTGTGTCGAAATGCCTGGGGTATTGACAGGTCCGTCTCTTATTGGCTACAAGAAATAGTTGCCTCCTTTACCCGACTCCTACCGCCTCCGTGGCAGCTGTTGCTGGTCTAGACTCTGGAGGTTCTGGTGTCCCTTTGATGTTATCATTTCCTCCATATTCCTACCACACCGCCATTATATCTTGTTACATACATCTCTATTTTTTCTGAGCTGTTTGGCATGTGTTTTGATTATGTTCAATCCTTGGCCATTTTTAGGTGGTAAGTTTAGGTTAAGATTTAATCTGTTTTAACTAATTTTAAGAAGAGGATATTTTTAATGATATGTACTCATTGAAATGTCTCTTCTTTACATGTCGCTGATGACATGGAGTGTTCAACGGTCACCTGCACCAGGCAGGTCAAGCTGCTCTGTGTTCACAAGATCTGCTGCAATCTGGGAACCTACCAACTGCCAGATTTGCATGGATCTACTTTGCATCGGCTTCTATGCCAGTGACGTCTTCTTGGACGTTCAATATCGAAGTCAGAGAGTGCTCTGACACTGGGTAAGAGGCTTCCATAAGAGCTCTCGACAAAGTGCTTCTTATCTTTCTTCTCTGCCACTGAAGGACCTCCTCTTTCACAAGGCTGAGGTAACCTCTGTGTTTGGTCACCAGTTACCAACGGTTCAACTCCAGCCAGTACCAGTAGATCATGCGAGGGAGGAAGTCCGGGACACTGCACTTCATGAGCCTGGACGCCAACATGTCAACTACTCCTTCTGTATCGTCAGAGAATGAGAGGATCCTGCTGCCCCACGGAAGCCTCAGAAGAGTCATTGGATTTAAAACAGGTTAGTACAGCTCCCAGTGTCTCTTTACCTTCCCCCATCACTGCTGCTCCACCCCAATTCCGACTTTAAACAAACTGTTTCCTAGTAACTTCGAAGTAATGGTGTCCATGAAAGCTTTCACGGAGAACCTAGCCGCCAAACATGAACATTCTCAAACAGACCTAATAGCGAGGTTAAAAGCACCTGTTTCTAAGGCTCCCCCAGAGCAAGCCTACCAAAATGCTCAGTTATGAACTTGTTACTATACTGAACTTATATCCTTAACTGAAGGGTACCTCCATATTGGAGAAGGTTTGGGTTCCAAGCCGGTTTCGGACTTGGAATTCTTAATCAATTGATGGTTATCCTTACTGCTACGTAAGGCTTAACTCAGAGGCATCCATTAAGGATTATACGATCCCTAAGGAAACAATCCTCCTGGACCATAGCAAGGCTCAGTCTCTTTTGGTTAAGGAATTCACTAATACCCAGCTTTCTGCCTTTGGCAAGGGACAGGCCACCTTTGTAGTCTGCAAGGAAACTGTCTTCCCTTTCGTCTCTAAAAGCTTAAAGGCTGTACAGAAAGCAGTAGTGGAGGGTAGACCATTCTAGTGCCAGAGGAGTGCAAACCTGTCTCCTTAGCCCTTCCTTTTGATTCGGACAGTTGGAAGGATGTCCAACATACCTTTACTGTTGGAAAACCAGATAAAGACATTGGAGGCAAGCTGTTTAATGAGATACTGCGTAGAATTCCCGAATCCCTATTAAGGAAAGATTTGGAAACCAAAGAGAGACTATTAGCTTCTTTATCCTTCAAATCCTATCTAGAGATGCTTATTGAGAACTATTCCAAATTTAATCTCTTCTCTGTCTTAGCAAAGACTCACCTAACCATGTTTCATAGAGATCTCCATGCTTTCTTCATAGCCAGGAGAGTATATAGAGTACACGTTCTAGCTGCTGCTATGATCAGGCACGAACCTAGAAAACTGATCGACTCCAATATCTAAGAAAAAGACCTCTTTCCCGAGAAATTGGTTAAGGAAGTCATGGACAAAGCAGCTCAGGAGAATAAGAACCTTGTAGACAAATGGGGTATGTCCTCTAAATGGACATTTACCCCCAGTGAAGGATTTCAACCCAAGGGCAAGAAGCCCTGTCGACACTTTAACAGAAAGAAAGAAATCCTTTCCTGTTGTGACAGCCTTAGTTGCCGCCATCCCTCAGACTACATACATGGTTCCTCAGCAGTATGTATCTCAGTCTCCAGACTTCAACCAGGTGTATGTCCTACACTTTGCTTCCTTGATAAGTAACGCCCCTACTTCTCGGTGGGATCTTACTCAAAAGCCCATCTTTTTGCTTGCTATGGCTTGTGGTGCTAGAGTAACCGGGATTGTGGCCATTTCAAGGGATGGTTGCCACATTGAATTCTCAAAATCGGGGAGGTAAATCCTTACCAAGATCCTGCATTCTTGGCAAAAAATTAATTTCCCTCGAAACGCTGGGCCCTGGAAGATTGTCCTACTTCAGGAGGACCCTTCTCTGTGCCCCGTGGATTGCCTTAAGTCCTACCTAATAAAGAGCTGAATCCTTAAAGGTGGTCAACTTTTTGAAGGGGAAACGATAGAATCTAATCTTTCTCTGAAACAGCTAAGGTCCAAACTCACCTATTTCACCAGGAGGGCTGACCCTAATAGTATATCATTAGGTCATGACCCTAGAAAAAATGCCTCTTCCCTCATTTTTTTTCAACATAAGTCCTTTGCAGGCTTATAAGCTTACACGGGATGGAAATGTTCAAGAGTGTTATTCAAACATTATTTATGTCAGTTGGAAGAGATTAAACACTGTAGTAGTCGTTGGTAGTGTGATTAAATCAGCTTCTTAAGTGTTGTATAAGGACTCTTATAGACTGTATAGTTGGTACATCTCAGTCTACATTGTGCAAGGGGACTCTTGTTCCTCTTTTCAGTGTACAATTTAATATTGTAAAGAGTGAAAGGTGATATTTTTCTTTTTATGTCATGAGTGTTACTAATTCACTACTCTTCT
>NC_090735.1:99785808-99792115 GCF_036898095.1 Palaemon carinicauda
GATACTCTTTAGCTACGGTGAGCAACTCTTCTAGGAGGACACTCCAAGATTAAACCATTATTCTCCAGTCTTTGGTAGTGCCATAGCCTTTGTACCATGGCCTTCCACTATCTTGGATTAGAGTTCACATGCTTGAGGGTGCACTCAGGCACGCTGCTCTATCTTATTTCTCGCCTTCTTGTATTTTTTCAAATTTTTTTTTTTTAGTTTATATATGAAAGATCTAATTTAATGATGTTATTGTTCTTAAAATATTTCATTTTCATTGGTTATTGTATTTTATCTATTTCCTTATTTCCTTCCCTCACTGGGCTGTTTTTCCCTGTTGGAGCTCTTGCGTTATAGCATCTTGCTTTTTCAGCTAGGGTTATAGCTTAGCTAGTAATAATAATAATAATAATAATAATAATAATAATGATAATAATAATAATAATAATAATAATAATAATAATAATAATAATAATAATAATAATAATAATAATAATAATAATAATATATCTGTCAGTTGGTAGAGATGATTTGGGACATGCAGTTACAAGGAGAAAGCCACGGATATCAAATGATACTTGAGATACTACGAAAATAAGATAAAGACAGAAACTGATTGTTGAAAGTTTTCGAGGAAGTAATAAAAATTACAAGATAAAGCATGCTAAGTATTCCAGTATTGTTAATAGGGAAAACAATAAAAAATTAGTAGGGAGAATAATAAGACAGCAAAGCAGATGAGGCTGAAAAATCTATGAATTTAGGGACTGGACATGACGTAAGAATTGCTAATAAAATTATTAATGAAATCTCTACTGGAATGAAGAAGAAAAAGCATAGACACATCGAAACTAGAGATGGACCTGTTAAAAAAATAAAAGAAGAAGAAAGGCAATGTTAGATGAAATACTTCAGTGATGTCAGGAATAAGAAATATAAAGGGAATAATTTGAATGATATTCCTGAAGTTGAGGAAGACCTTGATGTGCCCATGAAGGAATTCAGTGTGTTTGAAGTCGAAGCCATCATTAAAAACTCAGGCGACGAAAAGCCCCTAGTCACGATAGAATAACTACTGAGATGATTATGGCCGAAAATGAAGTGACCCCCAGAATACTTACAAGATTATTTTGTAGAATGCGGAATAAAAGAGATAACTAGATGAATGTGAGTTAGGAGTGTTGGTAAAAAAAAGAAAATAGAAAATAGAAAAAAAACTTGACTTATTGTAATAATTACAGAGGCATCACACCTACGTCCAGTTTTCATGAAAATTTATACAGTAGTTTGATTATTCTAAAGAGACTAGAGGAAAAAAGATTGAGGAAATAAAGACAGCATCATCAGCATACTCTAGGTCAGCTAATTTTATATTACCAATCCAATCCAGAAGAACGATTTAGAAATGGTAGAAGTTTTACTTACCATATATTCATTTTAAGGTATATTGTACAGCCATGTGGAGAATATAGAAGTCCACTATTGATGGCATTTGTCAACCATAAAAAAAACATTTTGATAGTGTGCACCAGCTACTTCTGGAGAGAATCCTGCGTAATTATGGAGTTCTTCTTAAATATGTGAATTCGATTAAGTCTGTTCGTGAGCATAGCAAGTGCAAAGTTAATGTTAGTGGAGTCTTATCAAATAAATTTCCGGTGAACAGCGGAGTACTCCAAGGGAATGCGTTATCACCCATATTGTTTATCCTCCTTGTGAATTTTGTAATGCGTAGAACAGTTGGAGAAAGTGGAGAAGGATTGGACTGGATTAGTAATAGGAAATTAGCTGACATAGAGTATGCTGATGATGCTGTCTTTATTATCAGAACACTACAGGATTTGCAATGCTTGCTTACCATAGGAGGTTAGGCTCAAGATAATTAGAAGAAAGACAGAGATGGTAACAGAATATGCAATGGAAGATGAAATATCATTGGAAGAAGAAAGGATTAATGAGGTAGAATCATTTGAGTATTTAAGAACTATAATCTCCAATACAGGGTCTTTAGAATTGGAGTTTATTGAAAGATTGAAGAAAGCAAAACAGACAATAGCTAGGTAAAGTAAAATTTGGAAATCAAAGTGCCTGAATTTCCATATAAAATTCAAGCTATATATAAGTTTAGTGAGATCCGTGTTACAGTATGGACATGAATCATGGTGTGACATGAAACAAACTCCAACAGATTCAGTAGATTTGAGAACAGAAGACTCAGATGAATATTGGGAGCTAAATTGCAAGAGAGGATTAAAATTGGAAGTTTAAAAGAGATTACTCGAGGACATATGTGAATGACATCATGGTGAGAAGTAGATGGAGATGGTTTGGGCATGCTCTTTGCACTCCCCAAGACAGATTAGTCCATCAACAATTTAACTGTGCTTCACAAAGCACTAGGAGAGTTGAAAGACCCAGGCCTACATGGCTGAGGACTATGAAGGGTGTTGGGAAATCTTACTGGCGTCATTCACCTTGCACAAAGAGGCGGGGACTACAAATATCTGGTAACCCCTTTGTATCTTCCAATAGATCAGTTAGTTAGGCTGGAGCATGAGGGAAAAGTCTCAGTGAAGTAGGAGATGATGAATGGAAAAGTGTTGAATTAATAGCTTAAAATAGAGACGTCTAGCATATTCTAATAGAGCCTTTTGCGTCAATAGGCGTAGGAGGATATGCATACACACACATACATATATATATATATATATATATATATATATACCCTAATTCAAATCTTTATTTTTCTCTTTATATTTTCATTTTCCATTGAGATGTTGTTGAAGGACCTTGTGCACTTCCAACGTGTTTTGTCCTGACGGTTACCCATCCAAGAACTGATCAGACATGTAAATACCCATTTTCAATGTTTGAACGACAAACAAGAAAACTTGTTGAAGATGAGTCTCCTCATATTACAATGCATATGCCCAGACTTTTAGATTTAGATTTTCCCTATTTTAAGAGTCACAGTTACTCACGTCAATTATTAGCAAACCATTGATTAAAAAGTTTATTTCCGTTTTCTGTAATTCTTTTAATAAATTCTCCCCTCAAAGTTAAGTCTTCTTGTTCGTTTCTTTCTTGAGCCTTTATGTATAAAACATACTGTATATTGTATTGAATTGGCGTCCTACTTGTCCTGGCCAAAAAAAAAAAAAAAAATGATTTTCATGAATGTTAATTCTCTTTAGGAGTGAGGTCACTCTTGGCTGTTAGACTTTAATTTTCCTTCAGACTTTGATAAGTATTTTGTATATGCTTACATATTTTTTCTTAAAGAAACTGGCATCAAAACAGGGTAAAACGAAATTTGTTTGTAGCTGATGAACGTTCAAAACTGAACGTTAGATGGATTGCGTATATTCAATTTACCCGTTTGTTGTTATCCTGTGATTTCTCTTCACCCGGATAATTAACGATGGAGACTACTGTATTCAGATTGTGATATTTTCTTCCTCCACTTTAGCTCCTTGGTTTTCTGACAGAGGAATTCTGTTTGTGCAATTTTGAGATGTTTACGCTGAAACTTCCTGTCTGGCCCGTCATAAATATTCCGGGTAACGACACTTTTTCTTTCGGAAGTTCATGATAATGCAGTTTCTCCAAGAGAACTTTGACGTAGGTTGCATATCATTAACATAAAATTTCGACTTTCGTATCACACTAATTTTAACGATGCCTTTGCGGAAGCCGTCAAGGGTCCTTTGAGTCCTTCTTCTCCCGCGCATTGATTAAACCACTTCGGCGTCCAATTTATATTTTTTCAATTTCTATGCGTTTTCTTTTTTATAATTAATGTTATTGACTTTTCATTTTATGCCATGAAATGTCCATAATTCCGCTAAACAGGTTATCTAAATGGTTCTGAAGAGTTTGTTTCTAAAGACTTTAGGATTATTATTTAATGAAGTTATTACATGCATATGGTATGTTCATGTGCAATCATGTAAAACTTAACATATAAATGAGAATTATTATTTATATGTGAAAATGGTGATATCTTTACCTACTTTGAGTACTTATAACTCAGTATGACTATAATTTGACATTTTTTCTATAAACCAACAAAGAAAGAGACTCGTAATATATGTTGATGCTTTTGAAATCTATACTTGTTAGTATAACTTTTCGCAGTTTCAAAGAACCCTTTGAAAAGAGACTGAATTCAGTGCAATGAGAGTTCGATGTCTTTTTTCCTATCATCTACTATAATATAGTTGAAATTTCTCCCTCTATTTTACTTTCATGATTATTACGTCACTCTTCTCATATGTTCTTCATGAATTTACCATATCCATGTTTTTTTTTTCTTTTCTCTTTCTCTTTTTCCTCTTTGAAAACACACGATGTCTATAAATCAGTTTATGTTTTGACTTAGGGTTTTATTGCTGCCTAGGTGCTTGAACTGCAACTCTAATCATAAATCTAATGATAGAAGCTGTCAGTTATATAAGTTAAAAGAAGCTGCCCTCAATAAATCAATTATTGAACATGTAAGTGTAGGGCATGCCAAGAGATTATTAGATAAATTGACTACCTATGCAAAGACATTAAAAACAGGAGAAAAGTTCCTTGGGAGTCATCTAACCCACCTACTACTGTAGGTAGTTCTTGAAAAAGAAATTCACCATCTACTGATAAAGTGCTGCATAATAAGGCAAGAATATCTCCTCTTAAAGATTTACCATTGTGTATCAACAAAAAGACATTCCCACCACTGTCCATCCTTTATCCCCAATTGCAAAGGATAGTACTAACCTCTCCCAGGCCATGTCCTTGCCAAGTTACCAGGTGCACCTGTAGTGGAAAATGTACAAAAACCTGGTAGCTCATTACCTATTAATCGGAAAAGAGAGAGACCTCCATCTCGCTCACTCCCTTCCATAAGAAATATTAGAGTTATGACATCAAATAGATATGATGTTTTGCCTGCTGATGTTTTTGGTCTACCAGAAGACAATTTGAATAAATCAGAAATTCAAGTTGAGGTCGAGCATCCCCATCAACATTCAGATCAAAAGGACAAAAAGAAAATCACAAACACAAAACCCAATTTATCAAGACCCTCCCTAATAAAACCACCGGGAAATAGTGTTAGATAAAAAATTGCTAATGGGAAGACTTCATCAAAAAGTTCTTCAAAAAAAAAAAAAAAAAAAAAAAAAAAAAAAAAAAAAAAATTCCTCTATTTTGCAATCGAATTGTCATGGTTTAAAGGCCAAATGTGAAGAACTTAAGCTCTTAATTCACAAGCATTCCCCTATAATTGTATGTCTGCAGGAGAGCAAGCTTGATGCTAATATATCTTGTCCTCGTGAATATATTACCTATAGGACACCATATGATCACCGAGTAGGGAGCCATGGCGATAGTCTATTATACGTTCACCACAAATATCTGCAGGCAAAAGTTGTACAGATTCATATAGGGAAAAAAAATACAATGTGCTCCCAGTACTTCTCTCCAAATGATAGTATACCGTATGAAAATTTAGTAGAGGTAATTCAACAACTCCCTCATCCTTTTCTTTTACTTGGAGATTTGAATGGTAGACATCCTTTATTGGGTGATGTTTTAGCAAACACCAAGGGAAAAACGAGGATTTTGGACTCCTTAATACAGGAGAGCCCACCCACTTCCATGTTCAGGCAGGTACCTTGTCATGCATTGACCTAATTCCAAGGAATAACTGCCTTCTTGATTTCGATTGGAGGACATTAGGTGATTGGCATACTAGTGATCATGTACCTATCATTATAAACACCAACAATGGTCCAACTTTACAAAGATCCCCGCGGTGGAATCTTGAGAAGGCAGACTGGGTTAAATTTCGTGATCTAAATGAAATCGAGGGGAGTGCAGAACAGTTTGAAAGTATTGATAATGCCATAGACCTACTCAATGGAACTCTCCATACAGCAGGAATCAATTCGATTCCCATAACCACAGAATTAACTGTCTTGCACAGAGCCACCAGAAAATCTCTGACTAGATTGCGAAGATGCCCTACTGAGGAAAATTTTATAACATAAAAAAATGTAGAGCACAGTTCTGTCGTGCCATGAAAGAATCTTGGGTATCTTTTGTTTCCTCAGTTAACAGTAGAACGCCACCATCTTCTATAGGGAGGAAAATAAATAAGGTGGCAGGCAAATTTACCCCAAACTGACCACCAGTGTTGAAGGTGAGTGGTCGGTGTATGACTGCAGCAAATGATATTAGCAATGCCTTGCCTGATAATTTTTCATGTGTATCATGCAAGTGTGAAGTATGAGATTTTAAATTTTGCACCAGAAAGGGAGGCGTCGTATAATTC
>NC_090735.1:99792615-99800115 GCF_036898095.1 Palaemon carinicauda
CACTTATTTTGCAAAAGGGTAAATTCATACGTCACTTGAGCACTTATTCTTGGGGAGCTCAAGTTGATCTTTTGCACTTCTTGTACAGTCACGTAAACAACTTAATTCTTTTCAAACAAAGTAGCTAAAATTCAAATGAGGCATCCTGGGGGGATTCTCACATTTCAACATCAAGCGAGTAAGGATGAGAATGCATGGCAGTTTCATATTTTTTTACATACCATATATATATATATATATATATATAAAGAGAGAGAGAGAGAGAGAGAGAGAGAGAGAGAGAGAGAGAGAGAAAGAGAGAGAGAGAGAGAGATTTATGTGTTTAAAATTATGTCAGTATTTTCCAATGCCCGGGTATCCTGTCGTTTATTCATGCGGATTTTTGTTCGTATATACAGCACTGAATAACAATAAAATCTTTATCTCCGGTGTTTTGAGACCAGGTGTTCTTCTCTCATGGATTAATGTCGACGTTTTTCTCTCTTTGTCTGGCGTGCCTTGTTTCATTAAAAAGGTTTTAAAGATTACATGAGAATTACATGAAGAGAAACTTCATACGCTATTTGATTGACAGCAGAGTAACATGTGGTTGCCGGGATGGTGTTTCCCATTAACATTAAAAATCCCTCTTTCTTTACTAAATCGTCCAACTGGACTATTATAAAGGTTAATGGTATTAAAGAGATATAGTTTTTGATATAGCTGATATTTAGGGTCGCAAAGATTTACAAATTTACAAATGATATACAAAATCATGGTAGATATTGTCGATTACTTTGAATAGAATACAGCGAGTCAATATTTTTATCAATTTCACACACACGTAAGTTTAATGCCTAAATAAACCTACTTTACACAGCCAATGCATGAAAGAAAAATCAAATTTGGAGACACGTTAGAGTGGAATGCTGAGAGATGCTTGTCCGATTTTGAAAGCAGTAACCAAGCAACCATAAAGAACTTGATTCTTTATTGACAGTATTAGTGCGACATTGCACTATCAAATCAAATGAAAGCCCTATACAATATGTGTCAGGGCATAACGTAACGTCGTACAGCTTCTCTTTCTGGTAGATATTATATTAAATATTATAGCGCGATTCATAAATTACAAGGAATATGGGATAACCTAAAATTAAGAAATTACATATACCAGGATGACAAGGAATTTCTAAAAATTGGCTTAGAAAGCTGAAGGCCAAGAAATGTTCATTTGTACTCCTTTCAGATATGAATGAGGTTCGAAGATGCCTACACCCACCTCCTCAATCTATATCACGATGTCTTCCGCCTAGAACTACTCTTGACGCCCCACGGTATTTAACACCATATCAGGACAACGGGGTGTTAGTGTTTGCAAGATTCACATGTTTGGCAGAGCCTGAGTGACAGGTGTTAAAATTACCAAAATAGAAGAAATGCGCCTTTGTCAAAATGCCATGGTCGTCACCCTTACACGTCGTCCTGAAGAATGATGAATCCCTACTCTCTTGAGGGGATTAAAGGCAGCTTAACAAGCAGATGTAACAAGATCTCTACCTCCTCACAACATCGCTGACATCACCATCTACCTTCACAGTGCTAAAGTATTTTCAACCATCCACCACCCTGTTCGGCACATATACTTTCAATTACTCATGCTTTGTCCTCTGCAATGAAGGAAACACTTTTCAACGACACATGGATAGCTTCTTAAAGGACCTCGCCTTCTGTGTATGTTACGTTGATGACATACTAATGTTCTCCCCCCCAGAAGACCACTTACATCACCTCGACATCAAACTCAACTAATTGCAGTTGAACGGCCTTTCATTCAGGTCCAATATGCGTACCTTTAGTGTCAAGAAAGTGGCATTCTTGGGTCATTACATAACTCATGAGGGCGCCCACCCCTCTCCCTAAGAAGGTATTAGCAGTGCAGAAGTTCCAAACGACCTCAACTGTCAAAGTACAGCAAGCGTTTTTGGTCATGGTGAACTGATATCACAGGTTCTTCCTGCCACTCTTCTTCAAGGGCAAACCAAACACCCAAAGAGGGCCCCGCTTCAGGAGGGGGGTTTCTCCAACGGAAAAAAAAAAAATAAATGAATAAATAAAAAGCCCAATAAACTTTTACTGCTTACACTCCTACTCTCCACAGATGCCAGTGACATTGCAGCAGGGGCAGCATTTTAAGAGATAATTGATGGCTTGCCTCGCCCATCGTACATTTTCAGTAGAAAACTTTCCAAGGCATAATCAAGCTATTCTACCTTCGACCACAAACTACTGGCGTTCTATTGATTGTTCATCATTTCTGTTCATAAAGGGCACGTCTTTCATCATTCACATGGACCACAAACCCCTTTTGCATGGATTAACTCGACAGTCTGACACCTTTTAGCCAGTCATTACTGACATCTCTCTGCCATTTCTGAATACAACTGGACCCTTCAACTTATCCCTAGTAAACTTAATCCTGTTTCTAATGCCATTTCCAGAAACACACTGGCTGCTATCTATCTGCGAATGGATAACAATGCCATAGTGGAAATCAAATTAAAGCACCCCAATTATCAAATCTGCAGGACATACATGTCTGTTCAATGGGAGGAAATCGCCTTTGATAGCTCCAACGCCACCCTCTTCTGTGATATCAGTATTAGTAGGCAACGCTTATGAGATACATGTCTCCAACCGCTGACAAGTGGGTTAATCTAATCCATGGTCTTTCAACCGCCACCCCCCCCCTCCCCCCGACGATCTACTGCATATCTACTGAAGTCGAAGTTCATATGGTAGGGCATTACTCATGATGCCAAGGATGTGGTCCACACCTGTACTTCATAACAAATTTCA
This sequence comes from Palaemon carinicauda, assembly GCF_036898095.1. Lineage (NCBI taxonomy): Eukaryota > Metazoa > Arthropoda > Malacostraca > Decapoda > Palaemonidae > Palaemon > Palaemon carinicauda. Next base: position 99,795,454 of record NC_090735.1, read on the forward strand.
AAGGTTCACTGATACACAGATTTAGGTGTGGACACTTTGCATCAGCCTCAGCGTTGTTTTGCCAAACTTTACGTTGATGTGGTAGGCCCCCCTACCAATATCACGAAGACACTGTTACCTTTCCATAGTCATAAATCTTTCACTCATTGGCCTGAAGCCATCCCCATGCAAGATGCAACACCTGTCTCATGTACTGTTACTTGACTTTCCTGAAGGAGAGCAACCTTTGGCATCCCAGAGCACGTTAGTCTGAGCGGGGTACCACTTTCACCTCTCATAAGTGGACCATATATCAAACTACTGATTACAGCCCTGCTGAAAATGGAATGGTGGAAGTGTCGATTATACCCTCAATGAAGGAGTTTCCAGAACTTCCCTGGGTCCTCTTCAGACAGAAGACCCCTCCCAAGGACACCATGGATGTTTCAACAGCAGAAACAGTATATGGCGATCCGTTGTTTGTCCCTGTGGATTTTTTTCTTCCTTCACCTCCTCCGATGATCTCCAAGGCTCAAGTCAAATTATAGGGACATTTAACCCCTGCTGTCAAACTTACTAGTCCTAAACAAAGCAGGATATACTGAAAGACCATCACACAGCCACACATATCTTCATGCACACTGAACCTTGCAAGACATCAGATTTTGTTTTACACATACTGACCTATTCCTTGCATTATTTGAAATGAGGATTGGATCACCAATGAGAGCCCGAAACATATGTATCTTCTGCAAAATGACCCGCCAACAGTAAGCCTCTCTTTCACGTGTATGTCTGCTTCAGAGGGGGAAGCAATGTAATGCACTTGCAACATCCATGGCACAAATAAAAAAGAATGCTTTCTCTCTCCCTTTCTTCATTGCAGCACGCATAGTAACTGGCATCGGAATCTAGTTAACCCAGGGGACAAAAGCTGTTGGATGTAACCCCAACTGATTATGACTATCTTTATCATGAATATTATATTATCATTCATTATACCAATGCTACTTTCAAGCTATATGTATCACTTAACGTTGGTAACAAAAGTTGTTGAATGTACCCATTCAATCGTCGCCCTTATATGACACTTTGGGGCACATAAAAGCCTGTGTATTGCTAAATAAAGCTTGTATTTTGTTCACACTTCCGCCAGGTACGTCACTCAGCATTGGCTTACTTACCAACAATACTGAGCAGGAAATTTGAAGCTCACCGTGACAAAGCCAAATATCAACACTATTAATGCATATGAGAGAAAAATTTTCCTTCTTGCAATACATACATATATATATATATATATATATACATATATATATATATATATATATATATACACATATATATATGTAAATATAATATATATGTATATATATATATATATATATATGTATATATAATATATATGTATATATATATATATATATATACATACATATATACATGTATACATACATATATATATATATATATATATACATATAAATCTGGAAGTGCAAGATGGCAACTTTAAGTCAAATAGAATAAATTACAACCTGATAACTCAGTTAAGTAGTAAGTTGGCCAGGGCACCAACCATCCGCTGGAATACTACCACTAGAGAGTTGTTGGGTCCTTTGACTGTTTGGAGAGTATTACTTTGGATCCCTCTCTCTAGTTACGGACCATTTTTTCTCTGCCTACACATTTCCCGAGTAGTCTGGCATATTTATTTCCACATTTTGCTCTAAAATCATACGCCTGACAACACTGATTATTAAACAATTCTTCTTCGCTCAAGGGGCTAGCTACTTCACTGTAATTTTTTAGTGGCTACTTTCCTAGTGGTAAGGGTGGGGGAGACGTTTTAGCTATGGAAAACATCTCTTCTAGGAGAAGGACACTCCAAAATCAAACTATTGTTATCTGGTCTTAGTTAATACCATAGCTTTTGTATCATGGCCTTCCATTGTCTTGGCTTAGAGTTCTCCTGCTTGGGGGTACACTCGAGCACCCTGTTCTATCTCATTTCTCTTCCTTTTTATTTTCTCTTTATTTTTATAGTTTATATGTGAAGGATGTAATTTGATTTAATTCCTGAAATTTTCATTTGGACTTTTTTTTTCTTTTTTTGTAGTTTGTTTATTACCTTGTTTCCTTTCCTCACTGTTATTTTGCCCTTAGAGAATCTGTTTTTTTCAACAAGGGTTATAGTGTAGCTCGTAATAATAATAATAATAATAATAATAATAATAATAATAATAATAATAATAATCTCAAACATACAGATATTGATTCTGTATCTGCTACCTGAAATGATGCAATCAATCATAAAAATATAAATAATTGAGATCGATAGATAAAATGTTTTTGGTTCAAGGATTACGGATTAAAGCTGGTGCTGGTTGACAGTCCTGGTGACTTCTGACGGGGAGGGGTCATAGTCACGAGTTCCACAGACTCCATGTGCGCAATCATGGCCACTGCCCCGTCCACTGGTAGCACTGTGGCTTCACCATTGAAGCCTTGATAGAGGGAGTGAATACTTAATGACTTCCTGTGTACATAACATCCAAAAGGGGAATAGGAATGAGTAGGGAGGAATGGATACTGAAGCATCGAAATGTTAGGACAGGCAGGTTTAAACTTATTGATTGGAGGAGAAGATACCTAAATTGGAAATTGTTAGGAATCTTGAAATGCTGAAGAGTAAAGCGAAAGGAAGGGAAGACGCAGATTAGCTACTCTTGTAAGTCATACACAAGACTGTTGCAACATAGATGAATTATTTCACATGCTACAGACCAAGAGCAATTATATATAACCCAAGAATTAAAAAGGGAGATGGGGTTTGTTCGAAATAGTGCTATTGCAGTGGTACATTCAATTATCTTTGACTTTAAAGTGAAGGATAGACCCAATCAAGGATTTGGGAGGGTGTAGGCACGATATGATATGAGGATCGCAAATTTTACAGATTGTCGAGTTATTGATTTACACCCTTCCTTCACACGTACAAAAACACACTGTAAAGGTCCATCATCTATTTGCGAGTTATAGCTGTATATTCTTCAGATGTGTGCATATTAAATACCCTACCTTCCAAAAAATCTTCATACATGCTAAAAGTCATATCAGCTACACGTTTTAACAATTATATGATGATGGATCATAACACTAAAATTAGAAAAATATTAAAATTTAAGAGTTATAGCCAAGGCATGAGTGTGGATAAAAGAAATAACTTTATATCTATCGTTTAATATCAGGTGTTGTGCTAAAATTGGGCTCTGTCTCAGAAGATATTTCTATTTGCAATCAATACAAGAAAAAGGGCATTTGAATTACAGAGGTTTATACAGTAGTAATTTGAATACCCACAAAAAAGGGTTCGCTTAAAGATTCTTTACATCATTCGTTTGAATTATACAGTTGTTTGACTAAAGTTTAATAATTTCATCCTATCTCTGGTATTCCTATTATAAAAATCATGTTAATATATTTCGAAAAGAAGAAAATTCTTGACAAGATGTTTAAAAGTTTACAATCCATACAGAGATTAAATTCATCTCTTCATCTCCACTCATGAATTGACCCAAAATTAGTTTATCCTTGCTTCAAAATAAAATGATTTTAGAATTTTTTTTTTATTTATAACACATAACATTTACCCATTGCTATTTTGTTTTATTGATAAAACCAACATTTTAACAGATTTTACTGGTTAATAATAGTATGGAAATAAGTTGTATTGTGTTCTTTAATTTCAAAATACCTCTTCGATTATCTGAGCAATTTCACAAAATATTTTGTAATTTTGTAACAATTTCCAAGGACTAGATGAACTTTGACGCCATATTAACGGAAATTTCAATTTTGGATACATTCAATTTTAGCATGCTTACATTTCCTTCCAAACATAAGAACTAGTTCTCACAATCATCTTTAATAGTTGGACTTCGGATATTTGTTATTGCTCATGACCTTACTAGTTACCATTATTTTTTTTCAAATCATTGTCATAGTAAAATGAAAGATTGAAACAGTTCATTTCACGTATATATAGATATACAGAACATAAAGAGACATTCGTGATATTTGGTAAATAAGGCTAATCAAAAATCGTCATCACTTGTCTTTCATGTTTCGATTTTGGTGTTACAGTGCGTTGCTTTATTTGATTGTTTGTCGAAGTAGTGTATAAGACGAATTAATGTTTAATACAAACAAACACATATATACTGTATATATATATATATATATATATATATATGTATATGTAGGTAGTAGGTTGGCCAGGGCACCAGCCACCCGTTGAGATACTACCGCTAGAGAGTTATGGGGTCTTTTGACTGGCCAGACAGTACTACATTGGATCCTCCTCTCTGGTTACGGTTCATTTTCCCTTTGCCTACATACACACTGAATAGTCTGGCATATTCTTTACATATTCTCCTCTATCCTCATACACCTGACCACACAGATTAACAAACAATTCTTCATCACCCAAGGGGTTACTGCACTGTAATTGTTCAGTGCCACTTTCCCCTTGGTAAGGGTAGAAGAGACTCTTTAGCTATGGTAAGCAGCTCTTCTAGGAGAAGGACACTCCAAAATCAAACCACTGTTCTCTAGTCTTGGGTAGTGCCATAGCCTCTGTACCATGGCCTTTCACTGTCTTGGGTTAGAGTTCTCTTGCTTGGG
>NC_090735.1:99805115-99807615 GCF_036898095.1 Palaemon carinicauda
GCCTGAATACAACTGCACCCTTCAACACATCTCTGGGAAAGTGAATCCTGTGGCCAATGCCCTATCAAGAAACACATAGGCCGCCACTCCTCTCAAATTGGATCACAATGCCTTGGTAGAAGCCCAACGAAAAGATCTAGGGTACCAAGCATGCAGGATTACCCCTGCATATATTTCAGTTCTGAAGACATTGCCCTCAAGGATTCCAAGCCACACTCCTCTGCGATGTGAGTACTGGTAAGACCACGACCATGGATGGATACCTGGTCCCATGTGCTGACAGGTGCTTGATTTCATCCATGGACTATCACAATCTCAGCGTTGTGTAGCCCACATTCACGTGCACTTAGTAGGTTTACTACCCATAACACAAGGACATTGTTACTTGCTTACCATCACTGACCTTTCCACACATTGGCCAGATGCCATTGCCATCCAAACAGCAACGTCCACCTCATGTTCATCTGCCTTACCCTCAGTGTGGATAGTGAGATTTGGTATCCCTGAGCATATCTCCTCCGAGAAGGGTACCACTTTCACCTTCTCAGTAGTGGACATCATTAGCGAATGATTAAACATTTTCATCATACCCTTAAAGCAGCTTTGGTGTCCCGCTGCAATTACTCCAACTGGCTTTCTCTGCTTCCCTGGGTTCTCCTGGGAGTAAGAACTAATGCAAAGAATGTCCTAGATATCTCGGCAGTGGAAATGGTGTATGGCAACCCGTTGGTCATCCTTGCTGATTTTTTTTTTTTCCGTCTGTAACATTCTCCGACAAACCTCCACCGTCTATATCACTATGTGGGAAAATTTACTCCTTGCCCCCAGACTTACAAGCTCCCAACGAAGCAACACATGCCAAGTCTTGCTGCGTAATAACAGCAACCCACCTCTGATGACCCCTGTGATTAGTCACACCCCAAAGGCTTTCTTAATTAACATAAGTGGCAAAGAAGAGTGGGGTCCCCATTGATCAACTAAAACTTGCATATCTCCTTCAATTCACCTTTCTAAAGCAAGGTGCCATATTGAATATGTAGATCTTTTTTAGGGAGAAGCCACGTACTGTACACGCTCATCCAATGTAATTGCCGTTGTTTTTTTATCTCCCACTTTCTCCTACACTGATAATAGACCGCCTGTTTATGCATTCCATAGCATGCTTTAGCCTGTTTGAATTTTTGTGATATCCTTGCTTGCAAATACTTGTCTATAAGCTCATTATCTGTTGAATAAAGGTTAATATTTGCATTCACCTCGCCACTCTGGTAGAACCTAACAATTAAGTAGCCACAGTTCGTATGAATGATGGTGTGTTTAAGCATATAGATGAGCTATAGGGGAGTTATCATTATCATTCCACCATAATGCATGTGACTATTCAAGTGATTAAAGTTGGTCATATTTACTCTCTCTCTCTCTCCTCTCTCTCTCTCTCTCTCTCTCTCTCTCTTTCAAACTGAGATACACAACAGAATGCTTCGGAGAAACTTAACATATTTGCAAGTGGAGACACAATTAAGGAAACCTAGGGCCAATTTAACTTGAAACAAGAAGTTCAAGGTGGGGTGAAAGTCATTAAAATATAAACGCCAATACCATGGCCCACTTTTTCAGAAATGGCACGGAATCAGAATTTTCGAAGATAAGTTACAATACTGCACTGTGTTTTAACCTTTGTTTCCCTTTCACAATGCATATTTAAAGATTATCACTACTAATTTATAATATGAAAAAAATTACTCTCTCTCTCTCTCTCTCTCTCTCTCTCCTCTCTCTCTCTTACACACACATATACATACACCAAAGGTGAGAGGAACAAAACTTGACATCAACATAGACTTCCTCCTGTAATGCACGTACAGCAAGTACTGCAACTATATGAACAAGAGGTAACCCATATTTACGTTTTCTTCTACACTACAACCGCCATCGGTTGAAGTAACAAGCGATTTCAATTATGTTATGCTTCCGTTATTAGCATACTGTCTTTTTATTCCATATCCAACCTTACTGACAGAAGCCGAATAATATGCGCATGCAGTTGTCAACTCCTATATGACCCCTTGGAGTTTTATAAATACCTGAATGTCCCTATATAAAGTTAGTTATTCGGAGATTTCTTCGTATTAATGCCTCTCTCACCACCTTCAAAATATTACGACGTGGACCTAACCTCTGACACTGCGTAAGTGACAAATAATACCTGAATTACTATCCAAGACAACATTGTGAATCAGAAGGAATATTTTAAGTTCATACTTATGTGGGCTCCAAATTTGCCAACGTTATTATTTCATGAAAAGATATGAAGACAAGCGCCGTTCATATTACTCAGTGATTCAAAAGGTATAGCAAAAGATTTAATGGTGAATAAATATAATATGGGATAAGTTTCAAAGTTGTGTTTTCATAACCATAGATTCACGCCAAAGAAGCTAAAAATAAGAATATCAACTGTAAAATAACTTCGAATTAAATGGGAAATGAATGTATATAC
>NC_090735.1:99812615-99825115 GCF_036898095.1 Palaemon carinicauda
ATACCATTTGGGTCTACACTTCCATAAGCATCAAGTTCCATCAACAGAGCTTTAATCTCACGAGATCGAAAAGATAAACTAGTTACTATAGCCTCAGGAAAACGGGAATGAGGAATTTCAAGTTTTTCATTACTCCGGTTACTGTCAAAAACATCAGCCGAAAGGGTTGCCTTTTCTTTTGGACAGTGAGTGACTGAGCCATCTGGTTTAAGTAAAGGAGGAACTGTTGCATCTACACCAAAGAGTACAGATTTAAGGGTAGACCACTATTTATGTTCCTGAGTTGTACCAGAAAGGGTTTCTTTTATGGTTAAATTGTATTCCTTTTCAGTTGAGGCATAAACTCTCAGAGCAAAAGCTTGAAGCTGAGTATAGTTGTTCCAGGTCAAATCTGATCTGTTACCCTTCCAAAGATGATAGGCCTCCTTCTTCTCCAAATAAGTACGTCAACAATCATCATTGAACCACGGTTTGTCCTTCACTCGGTACCTTAGCACACGAGAAGGGATATGCCTATCAATTATGTTGACTAGATTCTCAATTAAAAGGGACAACAGGATCTACACTACTATATAATTGTGACCAATTCAAGCACAAAAGATCATGCAAAATTCCATTCCATTCTGCTTGGGATTCCGTATCAATTTTACAAGAGTATGATATATCAGTGACACGCTGCTAAGTCTTCACTACTAATGAAATCAAGGCATGATCAGATGTCCCGACTGGAGTACCAACCTTACTAGTTATAACGCCAAGGGGAGTTAGTGTATACGAGGTACAAGCAATTACCAGACCTGTGAGTAACTTCATTTATGATTTGCTCACAGCCTGATTCAGAGGCAAAGTCTAAAGCTCTTAAGCCATGGCGATCGGTAGGAGAGATAGAATTTAACCACTCCCTATGGTGAGCATTAAAATCACCAACAAAGACAAAAGAAACCTTACTATCATCTTCTTGTATCTTAGCCATAATGGTAAGAAGACAATCGAAGATGGAATCATCCATGTCTGGAGTCCGGTAGATTATTGATGTAGAAGTATTGAATTAAAAGCTCAAGATAGAGACGACTGGTGAAATCTAACCGAGAGCGTCAATATGTATAGGAAGAGATGATGATGATGATGATTTTATATATATTTATATATATATATATATATATATATATATATATATATATATATATATATATATATATATATATATATATATAGAGATGATATATATATATATATATATATATATATATATATATATATATATATATATATATATATATATATATATATATATATGTGTGTGTGTGTGTGTGTGAATGCATGTGTGCGTATCCATTATGCCATTAATTCAATTAATTGCCATTTATGTGAATCATAGATTTAATAATATTCAAGAATTTTACAGTGAAATATAGGACTCATTCGATAATGCAAAAAGAATGAAATGAAACTTTTGAAATGATTGTTTCTCTTTTCACAATTCAGCTCCGATGATTACTAAAAGCGGCGTCAGCAGCTTCGATCTCGTGCCAAGATTTAATTACGTCATTCCTGCTCAGCCCTGTGTATTGCAAAGAGTGACATGTTGCACATTATTCTCTAGTAATACTGCTATAGCATAACTTTCTGCATATTTAATGAAAAAGTCTTCATAACTAGATTTAACCTATGAAACAGATTTTTTTTTTTTTTTTTTTTTTTTTTTTTTTTACGCATCATATATCTCATTGCAGACAGCTAGTATTCCATCAAATTCGAAATTTCTAATCTACGCCAAAGCGAATCCCCATCAGTTTTTACCGATCACCGTTGAACATTTAAGTGGTCTCTTTATCGAATAATCTTTTAAATCCAAATCACACACTATAAACCTACTGTAAATGCATCTACTCCTTTTACTATGAATCTTTTATGGCAATTGAAAAAACACAATTGATTTAGAATAGGATGTAATAGATAGGTAAACATGTACAGTATATGTGAGATTAAACGAACGTGAAAAGGGAAATCCATACCATTGTTAAATAAACATTTCAGCGGGAATGGTTGACAAATATATGTAGGCAGAGAGAGAGAGAGAGAGAGAGAGAGAGAGAGAGAGAGAGAGAGAGAGAGAGAGAGAGAGAGAGAAGTATCGAATTCCTCAGTACTTAAATGACAGAACAGAAGCCCAGCAGATCTGACTCAACAGTGACAGACCGAGACTATTGGAGACCGTCAGTTTAAACTTGGTCACTGAAAGGGGACAGTAAGATGAGACTGATGGTCGAATTAAGTCGAGTAAATCGAATGTCGCTTTCTAACAACCACTGTTGAGCCTCTCTGCGTTGCCCCCAGACAGATTGACTCTCGTCTTAGGGGCAGCTGATGCTTACTCTGCTTTATGTAAATCCATATATATATATATATATATATATATATATATATATATATATATATATATATATATATATATATATATATATATATATATATATGTATATACGACAGGAGGTTAGGAAAAAGAAATACGACAGGAGAGGTTAAGAAAAGGAAATAAAACAGAGGAGGTAAGGCAAAGGAAATAAGATAAGAGAGGTAATGAAAAATAGATAAGACAGGACAGGTAAGGAAACGAAAATAAGTCAGGGGTGGAAAGGAAAAGGAAATACGACGGGAAAGGTTAGGAAAACGAAATAACACAGGAAAGGTAAGAAATAAGAAATGAGACAAAGGAGGTAATGAAAAGGAAATAAGGCAGGATACTAGGAAAAGGAAATAGGACAGGAGGTGAAGAAAAGGATATATAACATGAAAGGTAAGGAACGGGAAATAAGACAGGAGAGGTAAGGAAAAGGAAATTAAACAGGAGAGATAAGGAAAAGGAAATTAAACAGGAGAGGTAAGGAAAAGGAAATAAGACAGGAAAGGTAAAGAAAAGGAAATAAAACTGGAGAGGTAAGGAAAACGAAATAAAACAGGACCTAAGGAAAAGGAAATAGGACAGGAGGTGAAGAAAAGTATATTTGACATGGAAGGTAAGGAAAGGGAAATAAGACAGGAGAGGTAAGGAAAAAAAATAAAACAGGAGAGGTAAGGAAAAGGAAATAAGACAGGAAAGGTAAAGAAAAGGAAATAAAACTGGAGAGGTAAAGAATGAAATAGGACGTAAGGAAAAGGAAATATGACAGAAGATATAAGAAAAAAAAAAACTTGGGAGGTATGGAAAAGGAAATAAGACAGGAGAGGTAAGAAACAAGAAATAAGACAGGAGAGGTTAGGAAAAGGAAATACGATAGGAGGTTAAGAAAAGGATATCCGACAAGATAGGTAAGGAAAGGGAAATAAGACAGGAGAGGTAAGAAAATGAGATTAAAAGAAGAGAGTTAAGGAAAAGGAAATAAAACAGGAGGTTAGGAAAAAGAAATAAAAAAGGAGGTTAGGAAAAGGAAATAAGACAGGAGAGGTAAAAAAAGGGGAATAACAGAAGAGAGGTAAGGGCAAGGACATAGAAAAAAGTTTAGGAAAAGGAGATAAAAAAGGAGAGGTGAAAAAAAAGAAATTAGAGAAGAGAGGTAAGGAAAAGGAAATACGACTGGAGGTTAAGAAAAGGAAATGTGACATTAAAAGGTAAGGGAAACGAAATAGGATAGGAGAGGTATGGAAAAGGAAGTTAAACAGGAGGCTGAATAAAGGAAATATGACAGGATGTTAGGAAAGAGAAATAAGAAAGAAAAGGTAAAGGAATGCAAATGATACACGGGGTTAAAAAAAAAGGTAATAAGACGGGAGACTTATGGAAAAGTGAATAAAACAAGAGGCAAGGAAAAGAAAATTAGACAAAAGATAGGGAAAATTAAATTAGACAGAAACAATAGGGAAAAGGAAATAAGACAGGAGATACGGAAAAGGAAATAAGACAGGAGAGGTTGGGAATAGGAAACAAGGCAAGAGGGGTTAGGAAAAGGAAATAAGATTGGAGGCGAAGAAAAGAAATTAAGTCACGAGAGGTAAAGGGGAGGAAATGATACAGGAAGTGAGAAAAGGAACAAAGGCAGGAAGTATGGAAAGGGAACTGACATGGAGGTGAGTAAACGGAAATAGGACGGGATATAAGGAAATTAAGACAGGGGTTGAGGAAAAATTAATGAGACAGGGGTTGAGGGAAAGGGACTAAGACAGAAGGGGAGGAAAAGGAACAAAGATGTGAGATAAGGAAAAGAAAATAAAACAGGAGGTGACGAAAAGGAACGAACTGTGACGGTGCCGAGTAAGGGTGTGAACTCAAAGGCAGATTGGAAACGACTGAGTTATTTATTAAGGAACACTCTGCTTTATATAAAAAACCTCAAGGCAACAGGACGTGACATGTTCGAGAGACAGACAATGATACAGAGCAAAACCGCAGACATGATCATTCAGGTTCTTTTTAGTGCGAGGGAGGAGCGAAGATACAAGCATAATATATACAAAAGGAATTATGTACAATTGTGTGAAACACGGTTGGTACATGGCTCCCCCCCTAAAAATGACATACTGTACATGTTAAATAGGGCGCCCTGATCTAGAGAGGCGAACTGTAGGCGGGTCATCTGGTAGAAGATAAGCAGGTTTTAGTAGATCAATAGAGACCCAGTCTTCTTTGCCCCGAATGTTTAGGAGGAATGCTTTCGGACTGCGTCGGATCACAAGGAAAGGGCCCGTGTAAGGGGGCGTTAGTGGTGGCTTGCTGGTGTCGTTGCGCAGGAAGACGTGCATTGCAGAGTGCAAGTCCGTTGGTATGTGATGCTTCGCTGGGGGCTTGTAAGTCTGGCAGCACAGAGTAAATTTTCCCACGACGTGACGTATGCGCTGGAGATCGTCGGAGGAGGTTGTAGAAGAAAAAAACTCGGCAGGGACGACCAACGGGTCTCCATACACCATTTCGGCTGCCGAGACGTCGAGGGTGTCTTTAGGAGTGGTCCTTAGTCCAAGGAGGACCAAGGGAAGCTGAGTAAACCAGTTGCAATCCTTGCAGAGGGACATCAAAGCTGCTTTGAGGGTTCGATGAAAACGTTCAACCATTCCATTGCCAGCAGGGTTGTAGGCCGTTGTCTGATGTAGGGTGATGCCCAGGAGATTCGCTAATGACGTCCACAATTGAGAGGTGAAAGTGGTTCCCCTGTCAGAAGTAATATGCTCAGGGATACCGAATCTTGAAATCCGTCCAGAGAGTAAGGCAGATGTACATGAGGCGGACGTGGCAGTTTCCATGGGAATGGCTTCCGGCCAACGAGTGGAGCGGTCGATGACGGTAAACAGGTAACGATGTCCTTGTGATGTGGGTAGGGGGCCTACAACGTCGACGTGAATGTGTGCAAAACGACGCTGAGGTTGAGGAAAGGTGCCCACTCCTGAATCCGTGTGTCGATGTACTTTGGAAGTTTGGCAAGAAGTACAGGCATGAACCCAATCCTTAGCATCCTTAAAAATGCCGTGCCAAATGAACTTTGCCTTCAGCAGCTGTGCAGTAGAACGGCACGAGGGATGTGAAAGGCCGTGGATGAAATCAAACACCTGTCGGCGCATGGGAGCAGGAATCCAGGGTCGCGGTCTACCAGTACTGATGTCACAGAGGAGAGTGGTGTTGGATTCTTCGAGGGGAAAATCCTCCCAACGGAGGGACGTGCAGGATGTCCTACAAGCTTGATACTCTGGATCCTGTCATTGGGCTTCAGCCAGGACGTTGTAATCCAATCCCAGTTGAACGGCAGCCAACGTGTTTCTTGACAGGGTATCGGCAACGGGATTCATTTTCCCAGGGACGTATTGGAGGGTGCAATTGTATTCAGCCACGGCGGAGAGATGTCGGCGTTGACGGGCGGACCAGGCGTCAGACTGTCGAGTGAAGGCGTGCACCAGAGGCATGTGGTCTGTGCGAATGACGAAGGGCGTACCTTCTAAGAAATGGCGAAAGTGACGGACAGCCAAGTGCACCGCCAGCAATTCTCGATCGAAGGTAGAATAACCCGATTCTGCCTAGGACAGTTTTCTGCTGAAGAAGGGCAATGGGCAGGGCGAGCCTTTGACCACCTGCTTGAGTACTGCACCAATAGCGATGTCGCTGGCATCGGTGGAGAGAAGGAGAGGGGCGTGTGGGATAGGGGAAGTGAGAGCCGCAGCAGTTGATAGGGCCTTCTTTGCATTGCAGAAGGCTGCTTCTTGAAGGGGACCCCACTTCAAGTCCTTTGGCTTGCCCTTGAGGGAGGCGTAGAGGGGAGCAAGAGTGGCGGCAATGGCTGGCAGAAAACGGTGATAATAGTTGATCATGCCCAAGAATTCCTGCAGAGCTTTGACGGTCGAGGGCGTGGGGAAATTCTGAACGGCTGCTACCTTCTCAGGGAGGGGATGGACTCCTTCAGGAGTGATACGGTGCCCTAAGAACGACACTTCGTTGGCGCCAAAGGTACACTTGTACCGGACTACAAGGCCGTTTTGTTGCAGGCGGTCGAGCACGATGCGCAGGTGACGGAGGTGTTCCTCTTTTGAGGAGGAGAACACAAGTATGTCGTCCACATAACATACACAGAAAGGGAGGTCCCCTAAGATGCCATCCATGAGACGTTGAAACGTTGCCCCAGCATTATGAAGGCCAAAACAAGAGTAATTGAAGGTGTATGTGCCAAACGGAGTGGTGATGGCGGTCTTGGGGATGTCTTCTGGGTTCATAGGCACCTGATAATACCCCTTCAGGAGGTCGAGCGTAGAGAAAACCTTCGCTTTGTGCAGGTAGGAGGTTACATCGGCAATGTTTGGGAAGGGGTAGTGATCCGGTTCTGTTTGCATGTACAGGCGCCTGTAATCCCCGCACGGACGGAGGGAGCCGTCTTTCTTCAGAACGATGTGTAAGGGTGATGACCATGGGCTAGAAGCCTTTTGGCAAAGGCCCATTTTCTCCATTTCGGCGAACGTCTGTTTGGCGGCTGCCAATCGTTCCGGTGCCAGACGTCTGAATTTTGCGAAGACTGGGGGTCCCGTCGTCTTGATATGGTGATAAATACCGTGCTTGGAAGGAAACGTGGGTGTTTGGCAAAGTTCTGGACGGAAAACTTCCGGGTACGACGTGAGGAGGTAGGCTTAGGCATCCGTGGGTGCACTGATGTGGAGAGCGAGGTTAGAGGGGGCGGGTTGAAGAGGTGTCGACAAGTACGAGTCTGCGTTGACCAATCGTCGGTGGGCGACATCGACCACAAGGTGGAAATGAGAGAGGAAATCCGCACCGAGGATTGGCATTGTGACGCCAGCAACAAGAAACTTCTAATTGAATTTACCGTTTCCGAACGATAATGTGAGGTTCTCGTAACCGTAGGTGGGTATCGCAGATCCGTTGGCAGCTACCAAGCGGACGTCAGCAGATGTAGACAGACTACGTTGTGCCTTGAAGAGTTTCCTTGGCAAAAGAGAACGACAAGCACCCGTGTCTACCAAAAATCGCACGCCCGTTCCTGCATCCTGTAAAAAGAAAAGATTAGAAACACGGGAGGCCACCGCCACAAGCGATGGCCTACTTACACGTTTTTTGGCCACTGACAATCATTGGCACAGTTCTTCGCGGTTGCCCCGAATCTGAAGTGGTAGTAGCAAAACTGCGGCGGATGGGAGGTAGTAAGTGGCTGTAGAAGTCGTTCGTTGGGGCACGAGCGATTGGTGGGTGGTGGGCGGCTTTGTCGCCGCTTCGGCACGTCACGGGGTAGGCGTGTATGTCCTACGGCATTCATGTCAGCTTCGGTTGACGTTGAATAGGCATCCTCGTCGTCAGGGGTGGAGGCGTTGATGGAGGTCTTGAAGTGGCTGTCCATAAGGGCGTCGGCTTTGGTCATCAAGTCCTTTATGGGTAAACTATCGGCATCCGGTATGGCAGCGCGCACAGGTTCAGGTAAACGGCGTATCCAAAGGGCACGGAGTAGGTTCACCTCGCGAGGAGAGCCGTCTGCGGCAGGTTGAAGGCGAGCGATACTGGTCATTTCCCTGAGGGCAAGCGAACCCCTTTGGTCCCCCAACGGTTGTTGCGAGAGCTGAAAAAGCTTTGCTATACGGGCGGCTGGCGACGGCGAGTACTGCTGCTGAAGGTATGATTTGAGGGCGTTATACGCTATTGGGATGTCTCCTTGTTCACAAAGCCAGTCGGATATTTCTGGGAAGGTATCCTCGGGTATCGCCGCGAGAACATAATACGGTTTGGTGGTTGAGCGAGTCACGCCCCTGATGCGAAAGTGGACTTCAGCGCGTTGAAACCAAGCGAACGCTTCTCTGCTGGCGAACGGTGAAAGTTTCAATGGTGCGGCTGCGGCGCCAACTGCAGTAGAGTCTGTCTCCGTCATAGTACCAACGATGGAGGGGCGAGGGAGGTGGGGGTGGAAGGCAGTGGGAGCGAGTAGACTTCCGGGGTCACCAATGTGACGGTGCCGAGGAAGGGTGTGAACTCAAAGGCAGATTGGAAACGACCGAGTTATTTATTAAGGAACACTCTGCTTTATATACATAACCTCAAGGCAACAGGACGTGACATGTTCGAGAGACAGACAATGATACAGAGCAAAACCGCAGACATGATCATTCAGGTTCTTTTTAGTGCGAGGGAGGAGCGAAGATACAAGCATAATATATACAAAAGGAATTATGTACAATTGTGTGAAACACGGTTGGTACAGAACACAGAAGGTATGGAAAAGAAACTAAGATAGGAGATAAAGAAAGGCAACTAAGATACGAGATAAAGAAAAAGAACTAGGACAGTAGGTAAGAAAATGGGGAATAAGACAGAAGATAAGAAAAAAAGAATATGACAGTACGTAAAAATAAAGGGAAATAAGACAGGAGGGAAGGGAAAGGACAATTAGACAGGAATGTAACGAAAAGCGAATAAGATAGGAGACAAGGAAAATTCAATACGACAGGGGGGCAGGGAGAGGGAATAAGAAAGAAGACAAGGAAAAGGAAATGAGACAGGAGGTAAGAAAAAGGGAATAAAGCCGGAGGGTAAGGAAAATGGAATAAGATAGAATATTTATGGAAGTTACTTCTGAGGCATTAAGGAGGGAAATCAAGTTGCTTAAAAATGTAAGTACACCAAAGAATGCATGGATTATAATCAAAATACTACAATACAGTAGTGAGTGTAGTTAAATGACTGATCAATGTTTGTAAGACACCTCTTTGTTACAAAAATATTGGTTAAATTGAATAAAGGTAAGGGTATCAAAATACTGCTATGTTTATTATGTTTATCCACCTAAATTTATAAGGGGATAAGAATACATAGTACACCAACGAAAGTGAATGACGGCATTCTGAATTGAAATAAAAAACACTAAGTTAATCGAGAGAAAACTTTGTAGATCAAAGTAAAGGAAAATGTTACATGTAGCCTTCATAAACACAAAAAAAAAAAAAAAAAAAAACTCATTTGGCAATAGATAGCGTTGGTATGCAGAGAATTTTAAGGTCACATAATATATGAAAAAAATTTATTAAAACAATCAAATCCATTTATGATGGAAGCAAAGTTTGTCACGATATGGAGACTCGAGAATGACTTGTATAGTGTAAAAGTAGTTCTATTATAAATGCATGTTTTCACGGTTGTTTACGCATCTGTAGACTCTGAGTGATGAAAGACGGAAGAAAAAAAATATTAAACGAGGGTAAATTGTTGCGGGCTGTAAAAAATAAGTCATGAATACGGTAAAAAGGCTCATATTTGCAGATGATGCAGTACTGAATGGCGATAGTGAATAGGAGATGTGGAGGAGATTGAAAACGTTTGCGACAAGAGAAAGTAGAGAAAGGGTGAGCAAGATTATGAAAGTCAAGTATAATAGAAAATTAAACAATGAATGTTAATGTAAATACAAATATATATGTATGTATATATATATATATATATATATATATATATATATATATATATATATATATATATATATATATATATATATATATATATATATATATATATATATATATATATATATATATATATATATATATATATATATATATATATATATATATATATAATAATAATAATAATGATAATAATAATAATAATAATAATAATAATAATAATAATAATAATCTTTATTTCAGCAAATGCCATATACAGAATTACAATAGGGGTACGGTGGCCTTACATTTTTGACATCAATAAAAAAAAAGATGAGATATGCAATAATATCAGTGATATATTATAAACATTAATTAGCAGGTTGACTACAGAGTTCTAAGGTCTGGGTAACAAAATCATAATAGCATTAACGCTTAATAATGATGATAACATGCATATCAGCAAACAAAAAGATAGGGGAAAAAATGGCGATGACAATGATACTTATGCTGGAAAAAAAATTCCTTGAATAATGATAGAACTCTGGAAAAAAAAATCTAGTCACAGAGCAGGTGGTTTGAAGGAAATACAGGACTTCCAGACAACAAAGATATAACATAATATAACACGTTATCATAACATTACTGGGTATTATACCTAAGTTATTTAGTGATGAAGATTTGGCACAGCCACACTATCAAAGATTAGTGAATACATTTCATATTACTGACGCTTCTGTATTCCAGGTTTCCCACATTTTGGATTTTATTCTAGCTGCACTTGCAAGCACATTTTGAATTAGGGGATTTTCACTAGATCGTAGGCGGGAGGTGAGGCTTACTATAGAGCAACGAATGATGGTTTTTAGGTTATCCAGTCTATTTTCAACAAACATCGCTGAAGCTGAATGGTGCCTTGGGGTATTGGTGAGGCAACTTAGGATATCATTCTGAATGACTGTGATACGTCTCATCGATTCACACGTATAGTTTACCCATAGCGAGCAGCCGTACACGTTATAACAGTAGGTTTGAAAGAGGAGTTTTTTTATATCTTGGCGGCAGAAGGCAAATCTTCTCGTCACCATGTTCCCTAGACAACACAATTTACGTCGCCTGTTTTCAATGTCAGATGTGTCCTTTAAATCTTTCGTAATGATGTGACCTAGGTATGGAAAATCATTGACAAATGTTAGCTGATGGTTTTGGAGGAAAATATGTAGGTCTTCTACGAATCGGAGCACTCTAGGAAGGACAGACATGCACTGTGTCTTCGATTCGTTATAGATTATATCATGTTCATTAGCGTATGCGTTGCAGGTGTCGATAAGGCCTTGGGCAGAGGGGGAGATGAGGACCATATCGTCACCATAGCAAAGGTTATTTATGGTAAAGCCATTAACCGTACAACCAAAGGGAAGTGAATTCAGTCTAATATTCAAATCATCTGTGTAAACATTAAATAAATATGGTGAGAGGATGCCTCCTTGCCTGAGACCGTTAGATGAACCGAATGGCTGGGAAAGGACATTGCCCCATTTGACAAAGAACTGTTGTGTTGAGAACCAACAGTATAATATGCCGATGAGATATAGAGGAGTTCCCCTTTTGCGTAGTTTCAAAAAGTGTTTCAGATGGTTTACTCTGTCAAATGCCTTCCGTACGTCTATAAAACATAAGTAGATAGGGGAGGCTGAAGATATATAGAAATTCAATATCTCCTCTAAGGTATATATAGAGGTGTCAGTCGAGTGGTTAGTCTTAAAAGCAAATTGATTGCCTGCGGTGTGGAGAAAGGGTGCAGGGTGACGGAACAGAAGAGAATCAAATATTTTCGATGAAATTGTTGTGATGGCGATGGGGCGGTAGTTTCCTGGGTCACTCGCATCCTTCAGTTTGTGTTTTATGAGAGGTATTAAGTGGACAAGTAGAAGGGTCTCGGGGAGATATTGGTGTAATATACAGGCATTAAATAATGCAGAAAATGGGATAAAAATTATAGGGTGGCAGAATTTGAAAGCCTCGGCAGAAAGGCCATCGCAGCCGGGTGCTTTGTTACCAGGTAATTCCTTGATAGCCTCGCACACGTCACTCGGGGAGATACGTCACTATATTGAGAATCCCTATTGACATTGATGAGAGTATCCACTTCATTTTGGGTATCTCTGTCATTTACGCAATTTAGGATGGCACTAAAGAGATCTCCCCACATTCTTGCAATGAATTCTTCGCCAAATGCATCCCCTACTCTTTGGGATAATTTGTTTGACTTTGGGTTTAGTGAATCAATATCTTTCCAAAGATGGGGGAAGTCATGGGTAGACAATTTTCTGGACAATTCATCGGCTCGTAGCTGATTTTCGTTGCTACGACATTGACGAAGAGCAAGTTTGAACTGTGCTCTCGCTTGTCTCATCTGTAGAGCAAGGGGACCTTCTCTCTGGCTACCATCGTTCCTCCAGAGAAGGAACATTTCCCGAGAGTGTGCATAGAGGTCTTTAACTAAATAATTCCAACCAGGTATGTTTCGATGGTTACCTCTAGAGAGTCTAAACGTGTCTCTTCCTGAGCTCCGTTAAGGCATTTATTATATTTACGTAGAATTCCTTTAGTTTTGTTTACGGCAATTAGGATTATTGCAGAGCAGGGCTTCATCA
>NC_090735.1:99848782-99851282 GCF_036898095.1 Palaemon carinicauda
CTAATAGTTGAACCATATCTAGTGTGAAAAATTTCTGTATGAATAATTCCTAAGGTCTTACAGTGTAATAGATTGTGGCTCCAGAAATAAATCATATAGGTGAGACTATTATAAGAACATTGATGAAGAGTAAAACTGACACTCGAATTCTTACTATGTCTAATGTGTATTTATTTATGTATTGTTTCCTCCATTTTGAGATTGCCATTGCCTTATTTCTTACCCTTCCCCTGCCAATGGGTTCAACTTTGGTTATTTTCCAGTTTTTAAATTTTCTTGATTCCTTAATTCTTCGGCCTATATGCATCTTACCTTTTATTTTAGAAAACTTCAAGTCAGTCAATTAAAATTGACAAAAATAGTTATATCTACTGGTTTTCTTTCTATCTTTTTCCTTTTTAAAAATTATAAGTAGATATTGTCTAATCAATAGGACTTGATTTTAGTTGAATATACTCATAAGATCATATTTTGATTCTGTGCGGTTTGTTTGTTGAATTAGTTTGTATTTTTTATTATTATTATTATTTATTGTAAGTGTATTACACATGATGTTGACCTTTTACTACTCTGATCATATATTTTGTGGATGTTGGCGGGAGTAGGGCCTTTATTTTGAACCTCCTTTAATGTTTTACACTTAAGTCTAAAATTTAGACTACTGTAGTACGGAAACCATCCTCTTTTAATAGGCATCTTTATCTTCACCTAAGGGAAGTCCATTAGGGATAACATTCTTTTCGAACCGAGCCATGACGGACTTGAAATGAAATATATCTAGATTTTATTTGACTGTTTCTCTTTTCTTCAAATCCTATTGTTGCCATAAATCATTCTTAATCACTTCCTGCTCTGATACATTTTCTCTATTTATTGCCATTTTATACTTTATATGTTTGCATGAAACGTTTCTTTCATTTTCAAAAATATTCCTCGTTTCTCTGTCTTCTCTATCGCATCTAATCCTCTTCCTGCACCAGCGGTTTATTCACGTACGCTGAGCCTCCCTTTCAGCTAATCGCCCAGTCCTTTGGCGTTCTTTCCCGCAAGCAAATTGACAGGAGATCCCGGATTAGCCTTGTCTTAGTCGCGTCTGATAACGGCCCTCAACACTGCACCAGTACCATCTCCCTCCTCCCCCACTCGAGATGAATGGTCCGAAGACATATTACAATACGTGATGTGCAACACACTTTCTCTCTCTCTCTCTCTCTCTCTCTCTCTCTCTCTCTCTCTCTCTTTATTTCGCCTATATATTCCCCTGTTGACTCTACCACCACCCGCCAGCCAGTCTCCTTCATAGCAGAACAAACACTATTGCTTATGTGGTCGTCCACAGGGAATGGAGAACAGCCTAAAGGGAGGGGGGAGGGAGGAGTGCTAAACATTTCCCCTCCCTATAGGAAGAGGAAACCATAGTTTATGCTGAATAATAATTCATTCTCTCTCTCTCTCTCTCTCTCTCTCTCTCTCTCTCTCTCTCTCTCTCTCTCAGATGTAATACATCGTAGCTTCTGTCAACATCATTTACATGTGTTAAACGCCATATGCATTAACATAATCTTTATGACTTGGTGGTGTCCTACCGTCAGTTGCTCAAGTAAACAGGATGTGTGAATATTGTCTTAGGGAAGCGTGAATTTGAGCTATGGTGCGGTGCAGTGGTCCATCCTCTATAGAATGAATGTATGAATTATGCATACACACATTTGGCATTTTGTTTTCAAAATTATCTTTATTTAGTTTGACTTGATGTATGAAAAGAAAGGATCTTTGCGAATTTGGGAGAGTTTACGCATACATTTTTACTTTTGTTGATGTAAATTCAGTTCCTCTTGATTGTGATGAAGTTTTCTTTGGTTTACGATACACGGTATGTTTTAAAAAGTCTATAGATAATCAGGGCTAATGATGAAACTGGAACTCACGCATGAATATAATCATTTATTCGTTATATATTTGAATAACTCTGTACAAATACACGTACTTCTCTCTCTCTCTCTCTCTCTCTCTCTCTCTCTCTCTCTCTCTCTCTCAGATGTAATGCACTGGATATGTTTGCTTGTATACTTATGTATCACGTATTTTATATTTATACGTGCATATATTTTTTATATAGGTGTATTTATATACACTATATAATATATGTGTATATATATATATATATATATATATATATAATTTATAATATATATATATATATATATATATACATATATATACATATAAATATACATACATATATACATACATACATATACCAAAGGCACTTCCCCCAATTTGGGGGGTAGCCGACATCAACAAGAAACGAAACAAAAAAGGGGACCTCTACTCTCTACGTTCCTCCAGCCTAACCAGGGACTCAGCCGAGTTCAGCTGGTACTGCTAGGGTGCCACAGCCCAACCTCCCACATTTCCACCACAGATGAAGCTTCATACTGCTGAGTCCCCTACTGCTGCTACCTCCGCGGTCATCTAAGGCACCGGAGGAAGCAGCAGG
>NC_090735.1:99856282-99863782 GCF_036898095.1 Palaemon carinicauda
TCTTTCGGTACATTTAGTTAGCCACAACGACTTTCCTGGCATCGCTTGCTTTTTAACTTTAGGTATTTAGCAATTTAGCTAGGGATTTTTATAATATGTCCTTGTTGTCGTGAATTTGGCTAAGTATTTCGAGCCTCACGAGTGCTAGGCTTCCTAGCCTTGGTACTTTCACACTTCATGCATGATATAACATTCCTGGTAAAGTTCTACTGAAGCACATGCAATATTTTATACATTTAAGATATTACTGCAAAAAAATTTCCTCTTCCAAGATAGTATACGAGAGAGTTTCGGTGAAAGATTCTCACTGCCCCTAGGCTACTAGCCTAGGGGCTTTAGTATACTTTCATACATGTGTCCCCAATTGCTCTTGTATTGTCTTTTAAGGGGAGACTGACACCACCTATACTTTTCAAGCCAATACCAATCTCCTGGTGGGATTTAAGAGCAATTCCTCTTCCCTCTGACTAGCCTAGGCTACCCTCAGTTAGCTTTGCCCTGAACTGAGTTCTGGCAAATCTTTACTGGGGCCTTCCGTTTCTTTCGCTTAACCACTGAGTCGGTTTCGAGCTTAGAACGGGACATCAGAGTAGAATGTCTGTGTTTGGCATCCGTCCGTCTTGGTGAAATGATTTCCTAGGTCAGGTTAGGTTGCCTTTACAGGAGGCTAGACCTCCCTAGGCCATACCCCGGAGGTCTTTTATGACAATTCCTCCCCCCTTGGCCTAGAAGACAGTCTTGTGCTGGTAGATCTTAAGCCGAAGAATTGAATTCTTCCACTGCCGAAGATCTCTGGTACGAGATACCGTTCCCTTTGAGATTGCGTCCTGGGTGTCACCTTCTCACCTAGACTAACCCAACCTGGGGAATTGAATTCCCTAACTAGGAGGTTGTCTACTATGGGATCAGAATCGCCCAGGTTGGTAGTACCTTCGGGTATTACCTCACCTATAGGACCCTTGCCCCTCCCCTGCTGCCCTTTTTGTGTTGGCCTATCCATCACATACCCTGGCTGTCATTCTACATTCGGCCCTATGGGTAGTCTAAAGAATTGGCCTGGGGTCTCCTGCCTGCCGCCGACTGAGCCAGCTCCCGGCAGGAGCCCCCATCTTTCTTTGAGTGTTCTTCAGCCCTCCCTTGGACTGCCTTCCATATCCATGTTACCAATATGGATGGGATATGCTCGGATGGAATCCCGAATTCAATTCCCCCTTCCATTTGAACCCTCATTCCGGATGTAGGCCGGCAAGGCTGAGCCTTTGCCTTCCTCCATCCTTCTTTTCCTTTGCCTTTCCCCCTCTGGGCCGAACGGCAGCCATGTTGGACGCCTTCCGGCAGTTAGCTCTGCCACCAATTGCCTTGGCGCCGCTGATCGACGACCAAAGGCAATAGGCATACTCTGGCCGACCGCCACCAACTGTGTTGTCAGCTGGCAGCGGCCACCCAAAGTCTAGACTGTTAACCGCCGGCTGCCGCCGTGTCCTACTTGATAGAAGGTCCCTTTGGCTGCCGGCAACAGAGCAACTGCCGGCGACCTGCCACCCATCATCCTGAAGGCAGTTCTTGCCTTCCACAAGCCTGGAACCTGCTGGCGAATGCCGGCAGACACGGTAGTACTGGTGGCATGCCGCCCATCACCCCGAAGGCAGTTCTACGCGATACAGAATTCTTAAGTAATGCAGACAAGTATCCTTGTAACCATTTTTCCCACATTTCGTCGTTCTGGAAAAAAAAAAAAAACCACGCAATCCTTTTTGAGGGATGGTAGGTTTTGAATCCTAATTGCACACATGTCTCTTTTTAGGAGCTTTGTGTATATCACTTAGACTCTGGTGGTATTTTCCATCTACGTGATTGACCGAGTTATAAATAACTCTAACTTAATATCAATCTTTTTATTGTGTGTGTGTGTGTATTGGGTATATCCTTGAGGTAACTTGATTGTGCTTTGGGAAAGAACCTGAAAAGTAATTTTTCATCCTTATTTGGATGATATGGCATCCAGATGAGGGAATACCTTGAAGTTAATTTCTAGGAAATAATCTTACGTTATAAGTAAATTTTCGACCTTTAACAATTGGGAGGGAGGAAGGGGAAAGACCTCAAGGTGGAAGTCATTTCTTCGTTATTGGCGAGGCTTGGTTGGTTTGGAGGTGGGAGTAAGAACTCTGTTGTTGTTTTTGGTGATGAAAAATACATTTGCATTTTCATAAATTTAGTACCTAGATTATCTTTTTTCTAAATCAAGGAACTGTTCGTGATGGAATGAAAACTCTACCTTGATATTACTTGCATTTACGTGCGCTGGCGTTGGTGGATTGCCTGTATGGAATGTATGAACATGAAACGTAATTTCAAATTTGACATGGTGTTTTTATATTCCATGGTAAGTATAAAGTTCATTTTCAATAGTTTTTAAAAAGATTATAATGATATGTATGTTAATCCCTCTGAGGATAGGTTTAATACTCTTTTAAATGCATACAGTATATATATATATATATACATATATATATATATATATATATATACTGTATATATATGTATATATATATATACTGTATATATATATATATATATATAGAGAGAGAGAGAGAGAGAGAGAGAGAGAGAGAGATAATCTTTTAGTCTGATATAAGAAACAAATATCAAAAGGGATCATCCTCAGTGTCAAAAGAAGAGTGATTTTGTAGGATGAACTGAGTGACAGCAATGCAGTAAGAATCCCTTTCAGTATCTCTCCCTTTAGAATTTATTTGCATAATTTCCGTTTCATAAATGAGCAAATGCGTATTGGCAATGATTGAGCCGTGATGAACTGTCAGGAAAGTAACGGGTATTATTTTCTTTCAGGCTAAATTCTGTTTGGTGATCAATTATTGAACAATGAAGCTTTTTATGAGGCTTTTGTTTGGGCATATTGGTGAAATACATTAGAGTTTTCGGAGATTGCTCATTTAATTTCTCCGTTAGTGCGTTTGTAAGCTAGAAATTTTTTTAAAGGTATTTTATGCCGATGTATGATCGAGTAGGGAATTACATGAAAGGACTTGAAAAATATTTTAAATCTGAATTACCAACTCAGAGGAATCTCAAATCTCCTTAACTTATATAATATACACTGTTCACCTAACTGATATGTATGCTGTCTACCTAACCAGAAAAAGGAACGTTATTTATTCAACCATTCATAATGTTCCCATTCAAATTTATCTTAGTAACTCACTTTACTTAATCTGAACTAACTAGTTGCCTATATTACTGAAAATACATTCCTCACACTATTAGATTATTACCATTATCTTGAACTAATAAGTATAATTTTTGTTTTCCTAATGTTTCATTTGCTATTTTCATATCTCATCGATCCATTATCTTGAACTTATAAGTATAATTTTTGTTTTCCTAATATTTCATTTGCCATCTTCATATCTCACCAATTTTTTTATAAAACGAAATATTCACTGCGATTTCCTCCTATGCCACTATTACTCGCATACATTTGCAACACTAACTGTGCTCTCCTCGTATTACACCCACACTCAATTTGCTATCTTAATATTTTTCTGATACACGCTCTTCATTCTTATTTTCCTTTTACTCACTTTCTCAATAATATTACTGATACTGACTTTGCTATCTTCTAAATTTCCTGATACCTAAATTCTTATTTTACCGATAATCACTTCGATCACCTCCCATTTTTCCAATACTTAATTTTCCAACTACTTACTTTACTCATTCTTGATATGCTTAATATAAAGAAATATTGCAGTCCTCTGTTGTTTTGGATTAATGGCTTATTCTTTCTCGTCACAGTTCTTACCAAATTTTGCATTTCTCTCGCCGCTTCCTTTCAACATGCAATTCTAATCTAAAATTCAGTGGTAAGTAGCTCTATCTTAAATTCTTGCCAGTATATGTCACTCCATCCGTGGGATATGAATTTGGTAAGCGAATGTCCATTTAGATCTATGCTGAAAATGTTCCACAGTGATGAGGAAAAATGCGTATTTTTGTAAATTGTACGGCAGACTTTATAGTTTTCGTTCATCAACTGTGGACTTTATTCTGAACAGGTAATATTACCTGGAAATGCTATCTAACAATCGATGTCTAGGGAAGTTAAACTATCCTCCCTTCTAGATGCGAATTTCATGGATGCAGAAAAGCTATAAGTACAACTTCTTATGCAATGGACTTATATATATATATATATATATATATGTCAGGCAGTAACGTAATTTTAAAGTAAAATTTTGTTGTTTTGCCTTTTTGCACTGATGGCTTTCATTTTTATTTTGTTTACAATTTTGTAAAGCTAAATTAAGTATTTTGCTGTTGGTTTTACATTAGTACATATATTTTGGTTAAATGTAGTGTTTAATTTACTTTGGTTTAAATGTAATGTTTAATTTGCTTTGGTTGAAAAAGCTTAAGTTTTGTGGCGCCATCTATTGAGTGCATTTTGAAGTGCGGCCTTCCTCAGTATTTTTACTTCCTTGGCAAATTTTTAACTCATTTATTTTTCTTTGTGGTGACTGGGAGTGTTGTAAGGAGAGGTGACTTGTGACTCTCCTAAAGTATTCTCGAGAGTCGAGTTCAAGGCCGTTGAAGACTCTGGAGCTGCTGATCTGCCTTTTGTGGATTATATATACAATTTGTCATTGAGCTGCTTCTTAATGTGGAAGGCAGTTTACCTGTGAAGCTACGTGTGAGAACAAGACTTGCAACTGTGATTCAAGTGATCTGCTTAACCTGGACATTGGCAGTTTTGTGTAGAGCAGGGCTCGAGAGCCTTTTTCATCTTTGATGGATATATCTACTGTATCAGCACCAGAGTGGTCTTGTTGGAGCAAGTAGGGAGGCTTCTCTCAGGTAAGAGGAACATCCCCTGTATTTTGTCGAGCCATAGACTGAAAAGTGTATATCCACCAACGGTTGTGAAGGGCTGTTCTGCTGATGAGAGTGACGACTTGTGACCATATTTTTGAGCAGCAGATGGACTCGTCTATATCAGTACCGGTCTGTGTCATAGGACCAATATATTTGTGCCTTTAACTATTGTCAAAGCTGATGAAGGTTTAATATGAGTGTTGTAAGATTATGTACTTTAATATTAAGGTTTAGATTGTGATATAGGTAGGATTATTGTTTCTTTTTGTATGTTCTTCCACTTCTTTCCTTTCTGTTTAGTAATAGGTTAGCGTGGTGGGTAAAGGCTTTTGGGTACCTTAACATTTAAGATTTGATTTCCTCACTGAGTAGGGTTTAGTTTTAGCATTAGGTGACTCATTGAGTTAATCGATGGCATATTGTACTTAATCAATTTATTACTTTTGTGGGCCATCAGTGTTAGTACCTTATTGTTGTAATAAATATTGTGAAATTTTTGCCCTTGTGTCTTTCTGGTTTTCCTCGTTCCTACTGATTTGAGTTTTTGTCACTGGATTGGTGAATAAGTTAAAAGAACCCGTTATGGCTTCCTTCTAGAGGGAGTTCGTAACAATATATATATATATATATATATATATGTATGTATGTATATATATACATATATATATACAGTATATATACATATATATAAATATATATATATACATATATATATATATATATATATATAAACATGCATATATATATCTATATACACACACAAACACACACACACACACACACATATATATATATATATATATATAATATATATATAAATATATATATATATATATATATATTAAATGTCAGGATGCCTGAAAACTTTATATCAATCAATCAATATGTATATATGTATATATATATATATATATATATGTGTGTGTGTGTGTATGTGTGTGTATGTGTGTGTGTGTGTGTGTGAATAATAGTACCAGGGCTATAATGTATATGTTTATTGCTTAGCTTTTGGAAAATCTATTTCCATCATCAGAGCCTAAAATATAATACATTGTATAAGTTAAAACATAGTATGATAGATATCTAAAATGAAAATGTAAAATGAATACACTAAAACTTTATGAAATAAAATGAAAATACCATAAAACTATAAAATCAATCTTAATACACAATAAAAGATCAAATTAGTCCATACGTTGCCCGGCCCAGGTTTGGTTTCAGTTTGTATTGGAATATTACCTCCATTATTACTAGGTCGAGCTTACACTGTGAAGTGGCTAAGATGGAAAAAAATTCTCATTGGACATTGGGTAGTCCTTACTTTGGGAATGGTCTCTGATAGCTGAATGGGGTTAATCACTGTACTGTAATTGTTCAGTGTACTTTCCTCTTGGTAAGGGTAGAAAAGACTCTGTAGCTATGGTAAGCAGCTCTTCTAGGAGAAGGACACTCCAAAATTAATCCATTGTTCTCCGGTCTTGGGTGATATAGCCTCTGTACCATGGTCTTCCATTGTCTTAGGCTAAAGTTCTCTTGCTTGAGGGTACACTCGGGCATACTATTCTATCTTTTTTCTC
This sequence comes from Palaemon carinicauda, assembly GCF_036898095.1. Classification (NCBI taxonomy): domain Eukaryota; kingdom Metazoa; phylum Arthropoda; class Malacostraca; order Decapoda; family Palaemonidae; genus Palaemon; species Palaemon carinicauda. The sequence goes on from NC_090735.1 coordinate 99,862,756, forward strand.
TTTCTCTTTTTTTTTTTTTTTAAATGGTGTGGTGGGCAGGCTTAATAGAAGGGCCATGAATGCCTGGTGGTTTATCAAGAGATTGTCTTTTTTCTTATCTGATTCGTTTTCTTCTCAAAACCATCCTTACTGTCCTCCATTCAGTTGAAGTGGCTATCCTGGAGGGTATTTAGCCTTGCATGGTGTATTGGCTCCTCCAAGTTGACCAGTTTTTCCTACTTTTTTTTTTTCTATAGTCTATGGGATTGATCAATCACTTTATTTATATTTCTGTACATATTGTTTTTGTTATAATTCTTGTTAATCTAATTTTCAAGTATGATGTCTCTTTTTTTTATTACCATTAATTCTTATGCTATCTGGAGACATTGAGCGAAATCCGGGACCAGTACGTCGTAGATTTCGTCAATGTCGTCTACTGTATTGCAATATTCGTAGTCTTCATGCGAATATTCAAGACCTTACAGTTGCCTCCAGACAGTATGATATTCTTTTGTGCTCAGAAATTTAGGTTTCTAATATGAGGCACTCATCTGAGCTACTTGACTGGTTTTAAGAAGCCAATAATGTTGAAACAGGATGCCATTCCTAGGGCCAGGGGAATAGCGGTGTATATCAGGACTGAGTGCCCTGCTTCTCATAAGTCCTGCTATGAATGTGGATGTCATGAGATTCAGGTAATAAAAGTTTGTGGCAGGCATAACAACTTTTATTTTTGTTCGATCCACCGGAATCCAGACATGAAGAATTCTATCTTTGATTGTCTTTTTACCATTTTGGCTGAGATACAAGAAGATGATAGAAAGATTTCTTTTGTCTTTGTTGGTGATTTCAATGCTCACCTAGGTGGTGGTTAAGTTCTATCTCTCCTACCGATCGCCTTGGTTTAAGAGCTTTAGACTTTGCTTCTGAACCAGGCTGTGAGCAAACCATAAGTGAAGCTCCTCACAGATCCGATAATTGCTTGGATCTTGTATACACTGACTCCCCAGACATTATAACAAGTAAGGTTGGTTCTCCAGACGGG